>NW_010972991.1:16205037-16229738 GCF_000737465.1 Haliaeetus leucocephalus | reverse complement strand
GGGAGGGGGGAGAAAAGGGGGGGGGGGGGGGGGGAAGCAAAACTCGTGGGTTGAGATAAAGACAGTTTAATAGGACAGAAAAGGAAGGGAAAATAAATAAAGAAATAAATAAGGGAATATACAAAAGAAGTGATGCACACTACAATTGCTCACCACCCGCTGACCGCTGCCCAGCCAATCCCCAAGCCAAGGTGCCCCCTGGCCAACTCTCCCCAGTTTATATACTGGGCGTGATGTCATATGGTATGGAATATCCCTTTGGCTCATCTGGGTCAGCTGTCCTGGCTGTGTCCCCTCCCATTTCCTTGTGCACCCCCAGCCTCCACTGGCAGGGCAGTATGAGAAACTGAAAAGTCCTTGACATAGTATAAACACTGCTTAGCAACAACTAGAACATCAGTGTGTTATCAAAATTCTTCTCATCCTAAAGCCAAAACACAGCACTATACCAGCTGCTAAGAAGAAAATTAACTTTATTCCAGCTGAAAGTTACATTCAGATTTTATCCACTTTTGTAACTAATAGTACTCTAATATTTAGGTTTTGCCATTGTCTAGGTAGAATTTGGTGCCAGCAAAAATTATTTTTAGCTCAGTCTGTGAAATCACATTGAGACTTAATTGAAAATATTCACAGTAATAAGTACTCTTCTTGTTACTATTTGCTGCAGTAAGACCTGTCAAGAAGAAATTTTTACTGTGAAGGAAAAATTACTTTCCTGTGATTACCTAAATTAATTAATAGTTATCAACATTACTGAGTTTTTTTATAAGGTGGCTATCTTAAGTATTTTTGAAAATGTAAAATTAATGCAGTATTTTGTGTGAAACCAGCAGTGTGCAGGCAGTGCCATATTTAACTAATATGAAGTGGAAAGGATAACATAGTAACACCTTACAAAATAAAATTGATTCTTATAGAAACTCTGTATCGTAGATGTTCTAAAATCTGTAAATTATATGTTCTAGTAAGACAATATTCTACTGTTGTTTTAATGTGGCATAAAAATATGCTGTGATACAGAACATCAGAAAAATTCTTTACAGATCTGTTTTAATAACTGAATTTACTCATTGATTTCTGAATTTTATCAGTTAACAAGTACTTTTTTTGCAATAAGAATTCATATAAAACATTATGACTTGATTAAATGTCAACATTTTGTAATTTTGACATCACTTTTTAATATTTAATATTTTCAGTCATTTCAAGAGAGTGCAAGATTGGGTAATATTTTTGAAACCTAAAACTCACAGATTGGAATCATTATCTTGTGAAAATTCATGCATCCTGAAAGGGTCTTCAAAACTAAAATAGGACTACTATTGAATTTGAAGGTCCAGTTAGATGCATTGCCTGTGTTTCACCAAAATGTCCTTTTTCTTGAACAGGGCAAAGAACCTCTTCTCTCTGCTACAAGCTATATTTCCTTGTTATGTCACTCTTTCTTTCTCGGTTAGGTATGACCTCTCTGTTTCACAAGGACTACCGAGCTCCCTGCTGTTCTTGCGCATATCTGCAGAGCGGGCATTTCAGCTTGTTTCTCGGTGGAATTTGTAGGCAACTGAAAAGTTGTTTCAGTTCGCGATCTCTGTATAACATGAGTTGCATTACTTGACTGAAAACTGAGCTCCCATCCAGAGGATGCGAATAAAATTGTTTTCTATGGATATGTGTAACTTGAAGGAAGAAAAAGGTTTAGGCAGACTTTTTATTATTTGCCTCTTGTAAAGACATTCTGATTTTATTTTTGAGGTTGAATATTATTTATGGATGTTGGAAATTAGCTGAGTACATGTGTTTGCTATTAAGCATGTGAGTAGTTCCACTGAAGTGAGTGGTACATTTGAGGGATACCAACCCTTACAAAGGGAGGGAAGACATGTGAATCCACTTTTGACACAAAAGCAATCCTGTTTTCTGCTCCAGCGCTCTTTCTTTGCTAGGACCACTAAAGGATGAGAACTAGAGAAACTCTCCAGCTGTCTTGCTGCTGCCATTACTACACTTTGTGCTTTAACATCACCATCTTATCAATAGCTAAAGTCATGTCTGCGTCAGTAAAGGGAGAGAAATGCCAAGAAGCATAGGAAATCACTTGCAGTTAAATAGGTGAAATACATAAAAGCCTGGCGAGGACTGTTCACTGTGCTGTTCCATCAGCTGCCCGGTGGCTGAAGACCATACTGCCATAGGAGTTACCTTTAAAAGCACCACTTCTCAGCTAGCTAAGAGACTCCTCATATTCCATTAATGTACTGACAGAAGCCATGTGCCAGCGACTGGTACCCGTTAGAGGTCAGGCTGCATGCTAATGAACAGATCAGTCAGTCCAGCGGCTTCCTTGCAGAGAGGTCTGTATGTGCTCAGTGCACAGCAGAAGTCATTAGCTTGCACGCCTTTTGCTATTCCATTTAAGCAAGGGCTTTCATGCAGCGTGTTGGCAGATTATAGGAATTGTTGAACAGAACCCCACTGGGAAAAGATTCTTTGCAATTTTGAAATGAATTTTCTTAGATGGTCCAAGCCGGATCTTGGCTTTTGCCACCGTGCTTGTCTCTTCTCAGTGGGGAGATGAATCTAAACGTGTGCCAGTTTTGTCCATGTTGCATATTCTCAGCTTTCCTGGGTTGAGGAAGAAACTTTCTGTCATTTGATTTTACCTTGGTGCCATCCTATAGTCATCTGGCATTTGAAGATACGCAGTACACGTGGAAAGGAATCTGAAGGTCTCCTCCTCGAGAGACCTCTAAAGCTCTCAATCTTATGATCACTTAAGGTTACACCTGTACAGATAAATAAAAAGTCCAGGGTTTGTCTGGTTCTGAGAGGAAGATCTGGCTGATGTCCATATGGCTAACCTATCTTAAGCTTTCCTCAGAACATGATCGCCTCATCCTTAAGATCTGTTGGAATGCTCCCATGCCCATGCTGTCTCCTGAATTGCTTTTTGGGAAAGCTCTGCTGGCTTGGGTCAAAACAGTGGCAAGGAGTGGGCTAAGAAATCATGAGGATGGTTATAAGTCAGTGTCCTGCCCCTGTAGACTTTGGTACTATAAATATAGCCTGAGAAAATTAGTTTCATGCAGTCATCCCTCCATGATGGAGGATTTATTTGCCTGTGTGCACCCTCCATAATATGTCGTAGTTTTATAATGCCTTGGCTAATTTCATCTACATTTCAATGAGTAGACCACAAAGATAATTAAATTCAGGAGGATAAGGTGGATGGCAGAGCAATGTGCTCATAATACTTACCTGCATGTAAATCCTGCTGCAGCACATCAGTTATTCTGAGTTTTATAGCTTTGCGTTACCTTTTTTTTTTTTTTTTTTACATATATAGATGTGTGGACAGGATAGAAGTGGAGAAGTGGCTGAAATCACAGTCAGTGATCACACAGGTAGAACTCATTAAAATCCTTGAAATTATTTTCAATTTTGTTGGCATATCACCAAGAATTCTGTTCTCATCTGAAAATACTTTGTAGGTAGCTAATTAGCCATTTTTAGCTAAGTTGCATTCCTTCCCTTTAGCAGGGATCTGTGTTTTCCAGTTCCACCTTCAGCCCATCAATTCCTGCTTCTTCTCCACCTCTCATCCTGAGTTATGGCATGTCTGTCCAGTGTCTAAATACCAGAGAAGTAAACACATTTTGTTGCTTTTTTTTGTTTTCAGTGCAGAGAGAGTTTGGATCTCACTGAAAGTACGTAGCATTGACATGATAGCAGACATGAAAACAGTGACTTCCTAGGAATTTTCTAGATTCTAGGAAAAAGACTTGATAATTAAAAATATTAAGAAGAAACTATTCTATCAGCTCTTATGGAAACAGCGGCCCATAAGACTCTGGTCTTAAATCAGAATGAAAGGAAGGTACTGATATCATAGTATAATATTGATATCAAAGGAAGGTAGCAAGGTATATCTGACTAGCAAAACCACACAGATCCAGGATGAAGGGCTCAGCGTCTGTGGCTGGTAGCAGACAGCCTGCTGAGAAGATTTTCGTCAAAGATGAACCACAGACCGAGAGCAGAAGTGATTGGTGAGGAGGAACAACAGCAAGAGGCAGCAAGGCAGACTTCAGTGTGAGAGAAAGAGTCAAGAGGTGAGGGAAGTGGAGTATGGAGAAATTGAACAATTATGTCAGTGAAAGAAGGAGAAGGAGGCACACACAGGAGAGGACTAAATGACAGCATGGGTCTGGCTGCAGGTTAGAGTGTGGGAATCAGGAACAAGGGAGTTGGAGGAAGAATAGCAGCTGGGGAAGAATATAGCAAAAGAGAAAAGCTTTTGTGAAGGAGAACTGTGTAGGACTGCTTGGAGTGACTAGGACAATCCTTCTGGGAAAGCAGAGTACATAAGCAACTCAGACAGAAATTCTTTTCTTTTGTTAGGTGTCATGCTTTCTTCTCCCCTGTTTCTTGTAATCCTTAATTAATTTTCTGCTACTGTTTGGGCTCAGTAATTATTTATTGTTAGTGTATCACCTGTGGGTTTCTAATATCGAACAGTTATAAAAGTGTTGTAGTTTCAATAAACAAAAATAGTAATTGAAAATCACTGCTTTATGGGGAACAGGAAATCAGATTATAGTTTCACAGGCCTGTCCTCAATGCAATAAACAAAAATAAGCCAGCTGTGTTAAATTTTCTATTTATTTTGAATTTAAAGTTTGTCTGGATTTTTATGTTACCTTAAGATGCCTTTTAAGGTGCCTTTTTGAAGTATGTCTTTTGACTTGGTAATGAGAAGTAGAGGGAAAATGTCCAATTCTTTGGAAAAAATTTAGATCCAACAGTCTCAAAGAAAACAAGCCTGATTTAAATATGTTTGAGATGTACACACTTCTGTCAAAGATACATGTATATAATATACACATATATATTTTTTCTGTATACATATTTTTTTTATTTCTACTTAACCAGTTGTTCTACAGATATTAGAGGCATTGGCGCCTACACCTCTCCTCTCAACAATAATCTAACCTCTCTTACTCAGCATACTGCCGTTCTTGATCAAATCTAAATCCCTGGAGCGCTCTCATCCCTCTCCCCCATCCCCTCCTAGTGGAAGGCAAGCTGTGCAAATGGTGACTGGCACAGTCCAACCAGAGCTCAGGCTCCTTCACAGGAGCACTGGTTTGCAGCTCTTAGCAGCCATTGGTTTTCATTAAACCTGTAGGAAACTAATACTTTTAAGATCTCTAGCTACTGTGGAACTCAAATGCAAATATTCCGTAGGTTCAAAAATTAGCAAGGAGAAGAGAATGTCTGCATGGGCAGTCAGTGCAACCATGTGAGAACCTTTTCCTTAGGAGATGTCTAGAAATTACACACTCGGCTTTTGTACCTGGCAGCTGCAGTTACCCTGTCAGGTTACAGCACTCGGTGGGCTCTTGGTGCATCAGGACAGGATAATTAATATTGATGGTATACTTCAGTCCTGAAATGGAGCTTTTCTTATCTTCACTTCTCAGCCTGGGCTGAGCACAGAATTGTCAGCTGGATGTGTGAATTGGGTGGATGCTTGGTCACAAAGTTTGTTAGGTCTTTCTGAGGGATTACATCGTGAATTGGACTCTTGGTCAAATTTAAAGCCAAATCTATGTAAGTGAAGCTAGTAAATTAATTTTTTCCTAACAATTAATAGCATGTTGTAGACATGCTGAGTTATTTTAAAAATTGTAATTCATGCAACATACGGTAGCTAATAGCATCGTGCCGGTAGGATTTTTGGTCCTTTCCTGAATGGGCTGCCTGAGAGTGAATACCCTTGCTCTGGCGTTGGCGATGGCTAGCTGGCTTAATAGAGTTTTCTGTTTCTAATTTCTGTAATTCTCCCGGTGAAAATTGGTGTTTTCTATACATGTGATAGTTATTATTCTGATTTAGCTGCTTCATTCCTGTCTTCCAAACTGAGACATGGTGAGAAAGTCACCATGTCGCAGTGCCTACACTGACGCTTTCTCTGGCAGCCAAGCAACAGCTTGATCTGTGACTTTTCCATCCAAGTTGTTCCACACTGTGTTAGTTCTTCAGTTAATTTTGTAATATATTTGCAGTAACAAGGATATGGACTTTTTTCTTCTGATCTGTCAAAAACAGCTTCAGAGACAATCTACAGATCCTTCTCCATATGCAGATCATGTGCAAAATTTAATATATTTCAGGCATGAGTGAAGAAAGCCACGGAAGTGCTCCAGAAGAGAAGGGTGCGATTACATGCAGGTGTGGAAATGTTTTCTTAGTGATGACTATTACTGCCACCCACTCTCTACCAGATTGAAAACGCACTAAAGCTTTGTTACGTGAAAGCCTAAGCCCTACGCAGGAAGATCAATTGAGAGAATGAATAAAACAATGAAATGAAATGAAATGAAATGAAATGAAATGAAATGAAATGAAATGAAATGAAATGAAAGACTTCACCATTGATTATTCCCGGAGCTGTTTTTTACTGTTACTTTCTTCAGCAGTTTATGATTGGTCCTTGCTTAGCTTAATAAGTGTGGAGTACTTACTTTTACTAGACAGGAGTATGACACAGGAATAATGAGACTTGACATTGCTGCTCTCTGGGCAAAAAGAGATTAGTCTCGGCCTGCCCGTAGGAAAAAATATAAACAATGTGGTTTTTAAGGCAGATACTATTTTATAGTAAAACCCTTCCCCAAAAGTAGGCAAGTCCTATTCTTGTGCTGTACAGGTCTGTGCTGTATACGCACTTCTCTCCTGCAGCCCAGGATATCTTGGTTTCTCCTGTATGTCGGCATGCCCTCATGTACTCAGTAGTTAAAATAATCTTCCTTACCTACTGCTCTGACAGACCTTCTCTCTTCCTTTTTATCCCCATAAATTTAACCTCAGTGTCCTGAACTTCAGCAACCTTCAGGATTCTTCCTCTTATCCTTACTCAGTTTTGTTTCTCATCAAATTACTTCTGTTCCTTTCACTCTGACAGCAAAGCTAGATGCACGGATAGCATTTAAACTTAATAAAAATTAGCAAATTATGTTTGTTTACAGCTACGGGTAGACCATGGCAAGGAGTGTATTATCAATACCTATTCAGACATCATTTATGAGTAAATTGCTTTGCTTCATTACAAAATACAGTCTTGCACACTTGCAAACTAGGTAAAAGGTCTCTGTTTTATAATTTTAGGCCCTCAGGCTTGGGTTACATGGTCATTCAGTGGCTAGGAAACAAAATGGGCCACATGAACAATGTGTTTCCACCCCATGAGAGGAGGGAGGGGAAATGAAGAATGTTTATTATAGGACAAGAAAAGGATTGTTCTCTCTCTCACTCACTCTGTTTACATATACATATACAGCACTATACTTCAAGGAAAAAAAAAATTAGATTATTATAATTCAACAAGGGAGGTAAGATGAACATTCAGAAAAGAATTTGGCGGGGGATACTGTTCAGTGATGGAGAAATGAACATAAGCTATCAGGCAGTGTAGAGCTCAGTGGAAGTAACTTTTATTAGAAGATTAGTCTTGTGCATGGTTGATGTATAAAGTGTACTGAATGCCTAAAATGATTCTACCCAACCTGCACCTCTGTTATGTCATCAGCTCCCTGACTGCTTTGACAAAAATGTGGTTTTCTTCATGCTTAGCACTCTTCCCACTTCCTGAACGTGTGTTGAACCTTCATTCATACCATCTGACAGGCATTAACAGTATGCCAGTAAACTTCTTTCTCATACATCTTTGCACCCTATTTTGTCTTATAATACCAAAAAAAAAAAAAATTTAGGTTTATCCTAGCCATTAACAGGTGATGTTTCAATCCCTTTCTGAACATTTTTGTGTTTTACTTCATCTGGTCATAATAAATGCTCAAAATTAACAAGTTATGTTGCAAGTAATTATATAATATGATCTTAATAATTTAGAGAAGAACTACTGTGTTTCCTTCTATTTTGTGAAAGCAAGCAATACTGTATTTGTTCATAAAAGTGATAACTTGCAGTAATAGAAATACAATATAGACATACTGCCGGAAAATTATATCAGCAAAGAAGCAGGCATAAGCAGAGTGGGGCCATTTCACAATACAAGTGTTTATGCCAGTGAATGCCATGTGTTCCTTTTAAAACATTTTTAATACAATAACAAAACTGTTAACATAGAAAGATAATTACAATGTTACTTCTATTTGTTCTGAAAATAAATTGCCGGTTCAGGGAGACATTTGAGAACCATAAAAGGAACAGGAATGTGACTTCATTCCACTCTCAAATTCATCATTTAGAGGTTCTAAGCACATACATTATCTTTTGATTTTGCAGAAGTATTTAATGCAATGTTAAATAATAGATGTGTGGTCTTGAGAGCACAGCTTTTTAAAGAAAAGATCAGTAAAAGTATCTCAGTCACGAGGAAGAACAGATGTGTTCCTTGCTATTGAATTCCAAAGCTCTTTTAGAAATCTATTAACCTGATTTTCATATGACCATTTACCCAGATTCATCATATTCAGTACTTATGATGACAATATTCTTTTGTATCAGCATCATTATTTCTTACCCCAATTAATCTGCATTTAACTGTTTCCTCCCACCACCTTGCTGACTGAAAAATTGTTTTGCAGTCAGATCCAGATATTCTCATTGGTTAGTCTTCCTAGACAGGATTGTTGCAAAGAATCAGAAAGGCTTACTGGGCCTTTGTAACTCTTGTAGAAGTACAATGAAGCAGCGCAGTTGACACAAAGCATCTAATACCTCTTGCTGAGAGACTGAAAAATAAAGATGTTAGCATGGCCACCTGCAAATGCTAAGTCTCTTCAAACTTGAGGGATTCAAAAGTCCTGCAGCAAGCGACCTGCAGCCTCAGTGACCCAAGAAGTCCCTTCCAGCCATGTGTTCTGGACTGCCCTGTGCAATCAAAGTACTAGGTCAGATTTTTGATTCAAACCAAACCTGAAATAAACTGAGGCTAAAGAATCCTCTCTAATGAAACAGTTGCTTTCTAAATACGATCAATTATTATATAACTCACAGAGCAAACTTTATTTAGTACTATGATTCTGAGCAAATTTCTTTCCTTTTCTTGGGAAAGAAAGGATTTTTTTCATATAGTGCTGTTTCAAAAAATTGTTTTATTTTGTAAATTTCAATCATCCTATATTTGAGTTAATGATTGTTTTTTACAAGGTCTAAATTAAATTATTGCTTTTACTCAGAGTCCACTGCGATTAAAACCTACAATTTCTTCCTTCCTAGCTTCCCTTTCTCCTCTTCAAAATCCTAAGGAAGCAGAAAAGGTTCACAGACTCCCCTAAAAGTCAGTGATTTCTGATCTCTAGGCAGAACTACATTTGAAAGTGAAGGATCCTTTTCTAAAAATACCCTGCTCTTACGTTTTTTCTGTTTGATAGATTAGGTATAGATGATACTAGTGGAGTCATTACAAAAGGAAGAGGTAGTTCTTGAGGTAGCCATGACACAAAATGAGTAGGTCATCATAATTTAAAAGTGTCTGTTTAAGTAGCTTTTGGCTGCTAATTTGTGTGTTGGAGTTAAAACTGTGAATCAAAGATACAATGTCCTCTTATAAGGTATAAAACAGCCTTCATGTGTATATAAAACAGCCTTCTAACAGTAACCTTGGATGTGGTGCCAAGATGTAGGACCGTTGTAAGAAAGCACAAGCAAACAAAAAAAAATAATTCGTCTGACTAAGAGAAAATCATAGAATCGTAGAATGATAGAATGGTTTGGGTAAGAAGGGACCTTAAAGATCATCTAGTTCCAAGCCCCCTGCCATGGGCAGAGATACCTGCAAAAGCACTTTTGATGACTGTCAGTATCAGACCTGCTAAATCTTAGGTGTTGAGCAAAGACCCCGTGTTTTCTGCTCTTTTAGTCCCTCACAGCAACTGAATCCTCCTCTTTTCTGCCCTTTTACTCCCTCACAGCAACTGGAGGTCATGCTTTGCAGTGTCATTGTTGGGTGTCTGTCCCATGATTGCACCTCAGCTGGCAGACAGAGCTGGCCAGAGAGTACCAGCTGGAAGGACCTGCTTCCCTGCACCTCAGGGAGCACATGATAGGGACTCAAGGCAGTGGAAAAGGCAATGACCACATTATTTGATGCTTTAGTCAGCTGAAAGCCAAGTCAAATTTCCTATAGTGTCAGTTATGTGTGTTATCTGGGCATTTGGTTGGAGCCTAGAATATAACCAAAGCCTCTGTGGGTCTTTGTAATGGAATCACAGTAATAAAAATAGATGCATTTCTCTGTTAGTTTCACCCAATCCAAAGGAATGAATTCAGTCTGTTCTGAACTCAGCATTGGCTCCTCAGATCTCAGGAGGTAACACTCCCAGCACAACCTTCTGCAGCTGCCCCAGTCTGTGTCCTCCGTCTACTTTCCCCTGTCTGTATCTATTGCAAATTTCCCCACGTTCACAATTTTCATACGATTACTGAAGTTCCCTTTCACAACTAACTTTGCCTGTTTCAAATCTTTTCTCCTCTTCAGGAAAGCCCATCCTTGGTGATACTGAACTCAAAAGGACAACTACTGCACCCATTATTTGTCTTCCAGCTAGCCTGTTCATGTAGTTGCCTATGTCAAAAATCCTTTTCCTAAGGTATGGGTCTTGCAAATGGCAGTCCAGGAGCCTTTATGTCCCTGCAGACATTCATTAGTATCACCAGGACACTGCAGCCATTAGGGTTTGTGTCTACGGGTTCCTTTATGTGACTTGGGCCAAAGATTTTACTGGGTACTTGGCTACAGTCATCCTTCTAGTTCACTCTTGTCTGGCTAGCCTGAACTGCATGAAAGGGTTCCAGTTGAAATTTGGCAGTGATAATCAGTGATTTCTCCTAGTCCCATATAAAAATTAATTGCATGTTTTGCATCAAATTCCAGATTGAGGTATTTTCTAGTTAAACATAGATTTCTTTGACTCTGTCATTTGTTGGTGTGTGCCTAAGAAGCAATTTCTCTTATTTTATCATTCATTTATATATCATCTTCACCTAACATTTCAGTTCTCTCTCCAGGCCTGTTTGCTGGCTGCCTCTGATGGATCTCACTACCTGTTTGCCAATACCTTAGCCACTAATTTTCCTTAATCCTGTCACAAAATTTTACCTATCTTCAAAGACTTTTCTACTTAGGAAGTCTAAAAAAGTTTCCCATTTTTCTCTATAGTTTCATTTTGTCATATGGCAGTAAAATGGTCTAGGTTTGTAATTTCCTTTGTCAATCATACATGAACTTGTAATGGGATTATCTGACTCACCTCAGTCCTGCTGGATGCAACACAAAGTAAGCATAGAACGCGAGTCAAAATCTGTATACTGAAAGAGGCATAGGTCCCTGAGTTCAAGCACCCAGAGTTGGTCACTGCTTTCTCAGGCCACTCTCTGAACATGGATTTTTATGTGTTGAGGCTTTCCAAAATAGAAGGGAAATACTCTTTACAGTTTAGAGGTTGTTCAAAAAACAAGAAAGCTTATTTCTTACTAAGTCATCTCAAATTGAAAGTGTGTTTTAATGTTTTCCTGCCTTTGTTTTGACTCTACAGTCAAACTCCTATAGGTTTCCCCCCCCCCCAATTATGAAGTTACAATTATTAGGAAAATAATATAACAAAGCAGCACAGAAAATATCATTATTCTGTTGTATGCATCTCTGATGGCCCCACAGCCTCAGAAAGCACACAGAGTTAGAGCAAGTAGGAAGAGATGCAACAAGGGTGATGAAAAATATGGAATAGGATTTTTCAGTTCAGAAAAAAATGACTGAAGGAGATGATTGAGGGCTGTAAAGTCAAGAACACTGTGAAAAAGGTGACTACAGAATGATTTATTCATTGTTCTCACAATGCAAGAACTAGGGCATTGCAGGCAATTACCAGGCAAACAAGCAAGAGGAAATACTTCTTGACACTACAAATTTAAACTACTGTGGGACCCGTTCTATAGGACACTGTATGGACCTGATGTATATATTGGCTCAAAAAGAGATTAGACAAAATGAGTTGGGTTGGATCTAGCAATGGCAATTAAACACAAAAGCCTCTAACTCACAGAGACTCTAAACCAGATGTCAGTGAAACAGAGGCTTTCCTTCCTACAACTTTTTTTTTTTTTCTGACATATGTTTCTTGGGCATTGGTACTAGCCATGCTGACAGACAGGATATTGGATAATTGGACCCTTGTTTTTTCCTGATATGTCCATTTTTATTTTCTTATGTTTTGTCCGTATTTGTCTCTGGTCTGGGCCATGAAAAAAAGCAGTCTGATTATTAGACTATATGGATGTTGGAAACCAGAAGTTCATGTGATTTATCCAGCATGGCAGATTCAGCTCTTTAAAGAAACATCTCTTGTTTCATCATTCAGAAGTCTTAATCCATTATAAGTTTTATTTGGCTTTTTGCAAAAGTCTGAGTAGCTCATATCTGAGCTGGGTTTCATTATCCCAGTTAAACAGCTTAACATTGTGTCAAACTATTTGTCTTTAATCCCATTTAAGAATACTTATCTTTCCCCTAAGAACAATATTCTAACCATGATCTTAGCTTAATTATAACAGATCTAAAAGCAAATAGGTGCATAACTCAGGTGATTTCTATGCTTACCTGACATACTTCTATGAAACTTCAGATTTAATGTTAATCTAGAGAGGCTCATGGAGTAGCTCCACGTTTGCACAGGTGTAAGCAAAGCCAGGAGGTGGCCCCATGTCTTTAGTAGACATTGGCACCAACAGTTTAACTGTCTGTACCTTTCTGTTTTATATCACATTGCACAGTGTAAAATAAGGTTTAAATTCAAGTTTAAAACATTATCTAAATATTTACAGGAAAAAAATGTTCTCATATGGTCATTTGTCACATTTGTGCTTAGAGAACATTTTTCCTCTTTTTTCATGCATACAGGACCGAACTCAACGACCTTGAACCTAAAGATATTCCCCAAACTAAACACAAAGACATTAAGATTATTAAATATGCTGGGACTGAATGAGGGTAGCATAGAGAGAAAATTAGAAGAAGTTTATTAACTAAACTACATTAAAACATTAACTGAAGGGCCACATTGTAAAATTAAGAAAAGAGTCAACTATCTTTGACGCACTACATAATAGGCAGAGGTAAAAAAACTGTATTCAAATAACTCATTTGCATTAGTGGGTTGCTTCTATTCTAATTGAATTTTGTAGAGCTCTCTAAACAAGAATGCTGGTGCAGAATCCTGATGAAAGTCTGACATTTGTTAAATCCACAAAAGATTATTTTAGAAAGTAACAATAGCCAGTATTCATACAGAAAAAAAAAAAAAAAGGAATTTTAATTAACAAAATGTGTATCTATTTTATTTTGTTTCTGAGACAAAAGGAACGGGGTAGGGGGGGAAGAAATAAGCAAAGAATTATTGGCTTGACTTTTAGGGTTCTGAGAACCCAGAGTTCCTGACAGATCCCTCCAAAAGAAGTGGGAGGGAGAGTTTCTCAGCTCCTCTGCAAAATAGCTTACGTGCTTAACAATCGTATATTTTTGATAAAAACTTAGTTACATTGATTATTTGGGGGTTATTTTTAACATATCATTTATATATAAGAATATTTCAAATTAAATATACATTGTCTGTGAGATATGGCAAACAGATGGGCTGTCGTCCTGATTGCTTTTTTCAGTCCGTCATCAACTCCTCCACTTTCTGCATTATAAAACCACTAAAATATGATATAGACACAAGTGTGTGTGAATAAACACAAGACAGCATTTTTTATATGTGTGTGTGTTGTTATATATGAATATAAATATACATGTGCACATAGCCAGACACAGAAGTGTGTACTACAAAGGAGCAGTCACAGCGTAGCTAGGCATCTCTGTCTGGACTGGGAGGTGGGAGGCAACCTGCCTATTTGATCTATCGGTACATTGGCCCATGGGCTTCTGCGTGGGTGAGTCGGAAGAAGTTGTGTGTTGTACCACTGTGCACCCTCTTGAGTTCAAAACTTGATGTGCCTTTACTAGACTAGTCCAAAAAGGTGTGAGAACCTCTTTTACATAGCTGACAGTCACCAGCAGTATCGGTTGTTTGGGATTCTGTCATCTTCTAGGTTTGGTTCTATTATTTTTGTGTCTGTATGTAGTTCCTGATTGAGTCCATAGGTTTTCTGTTTTCAGTTAACATTGGCTGTTAACTTCTCCAGGACTGAAAATTCATTCATTTGCCATAGTTGGTACTCTGGAATTGCAGTCTGCTACAATCAGATTGTTTCAAATTTTTGTCCATTGACTACAGAGGGAGCTTAGGCAGCTGGCTTAAACTAGACTCCTACTTCTAATATGCAGAAGTGAAATGAGGTGAATCTTGGTGCGTGTTAGTGCCACAAAGCATAGCAGGGTCACAAATACCTGAGCTGACTCCAGACAAACAAGTGACATATTCTGCTAAACTATTAGCCTAGCCAAAGCCAGCACTGATGTAGCTTCCAGTACCCAAGCTGCAACTAAAGTACCAACTCCGTTGTGCTGCGTAAGTAAACACATTATGTCACACAGCATGAACCCTTCCAATCTTTTTTCTTTCTTTCTTTCTTTTTAGTTAGAGACTCTGTTTTCTTCTCTAACCCAAAGAAACACCTGTGCACTTAGATGAGTCACCTACCACTAGCAATGGGGACTGCCGTGACCCTTGAAAAAGAATACAATTACTAGATTTTGTACTGTTAAATGGACCTCTCTTTATTGGAATTATACCAGTGCTGGTTTTTATTTAAAATAGCTCATACAAGGAGATAAAGAAAAAGGCACACATTTCACTTTCATTTGCACTGAGGAAATCGGAGTCCTCACTTCAGTAAGCCAGTCTGAATTTACACTAGTGAAATGGAAATTGATACAAACTATCTCTTACTCTATATAGGTAGGGAAACATTAGTAGAATGTTATTTGCTAATACATTTGAAATATTGTGTGCTGATGGAGATTATCCACATGGCAGGAACTTTTTGCTGCTGACTTACTGGGGATGGTGTAAATTTGGTGCCATTTCTTTCTGTTCTGTAGCCTGTGGTTTTTATCTGCTGTGCCTTTCAGACTGTAAGCTCTTTTGAGCAAAAACTCGAACAATGAGTTTGTGCAGTGTCTTCTATATTCAGGTCCAAGCTTTCTTGCTCTTCTAGCATTATCATTATGCAAATGTTAACTAAATATGACAAGAAAAAGTAGCCAGCTGAAGGTAAGGGACCAACATTTTGAAATATAGAAAAATAGCATAATCCTAGGAAAATTGATCAAAATTGTGAACATTATTCACAGACTCATGCTCATGGGTAGTTTTGCAGATAAACAAAAGTGGCTTGAGGTTGACGTCAATGGTATTCTCTCACCTCTTTTATTTTCAGTCATTTACACTTTAGGTGACAGCCTAAATTATACCTGAAAGTTATTGAACCACATACCTGAGGGAGCTTTAGAAAGTACGGTATTTTTAGATCATCTTGGATGGGACACCCTACTAACTGGAGAAGTAAATTTTATTAATTTTATTTCTTAAAGGCCAATGTAGGTGAAGAAGCTAAAGTTGTTCAGCATTTTGCAGGATCCAACACAGGTCATGCATGAGGCCAAATTTATACCAGCACTGCAGGTCTGTAATCAATATTAGCTAGTGCTACTACTAGTAGTAACAACAGTAATAGTAGTAATAGCATACTAGTCAATGGAATTTTACTTCTCTCTGTCTGTCATTCTCAGTCCTTAAATATGAAATTGTGAAAAGATGTCTAGTAAGGCCTTACATGTAAGCCAAAGTGACTGAAAAGTTTCTAAGAGTTCCAGGTTATACACACCAATTAAAACTTCACATATGGTGTTTCAAATCACATTTGAACTCATTAATGTAGTGATAGCGTGGGTAAATGGCTTTCAAACAGCTAAATTATTTCTTAAGTTATTTGTAGCATAGTGACTCTGAAGCCAAATAAGTTGTTTGGCAAGATAACTTCATGTTTTGTACCTGCAATCCAATTCCTGCCTGGCAGTTTTAAATCTGTAGTAGTGCCGTATCTGAGAGAAATAGTTTTCTGCTGTATTACAGCATTAAAACACACAGGGTTGTTCTCTGGCACTGAGTCCAGCTGGCACAGAGTTACCCAAATCCCACCCTCCAAAACAGCCTTTTGGAAGTGGTTTCTGGCCCATTTTAACTCCTGAACCAGGACTTTATTGGAGATGCTCTAGAACATCAAGCCAATACTGTGCTAGAGACTCTTCTAAAAATGTAGCAGTAAAATGATCTCATTCCCATACATCAGAATGTGTCTTGATATTGTATTTACTCATGTAGACGTAGCTGTGGATTACCATAATAAAACCAAATGAAAGAGAAAAATAAAAGTTTTTTCATCAGCAATGGCATTTTGGGATTCACTGATTGTGTGATCATGGCTGAAGCGATACTGCTGTGACTCAAACACCATGGAAATGAGAGCAGTGTAATGACAACAGCACACATTCCTCTGCCAGAAATACAAACAGTGTGAAAACTTACAAAATAAAACTAAAATTTGTGATTTTGTCATTTAAACATGACATCAGTAGATAAAAATATGTGTCTTTCCTCTCGGTCATTTAGACTTCACTTGGAGAGCTATGGATGGATCCCAGTGCCCACCAACTGACTCAGATTCTAGTCAGTGAGTTTAGAGCTAACGATTAAAATTAAGGTGTTTCATTAGTGAATTGAATTCTCTAAATATGGTCTCCTTGTAAAATTCTCATTACAACTTAAAATATTCACACCACATATATTTGCACCCCTAAGAAATAAATTTCATGACCTGATTAAAATGGTGTGGCTTCCACTGACGTTCTGGCATTTTCAGGCATTCAGAGATTCCCACCTACCAGGCAGCACTAACCATAGGGATGTAAGTGGAAGCTAGGCTGGCTGACGAGTGGAGCTGGTTACCTGTGGACTACACAGCGCAGGCAATTTTAAAGAGCATGATTTACAAAATAGATGGGGCAAGTCTCTGCAGGCCTTTGCATAGCAGAAGAAGCCTCAATAAAGCTCTGTTAGATTGTTCTGCACTGAAATAATGCACAGGACTGTGGCATATAGTGTTTCCAAGAAATGTAGTCTGTGGTCTCAAGAAAAAGAGCTAACCTAATTGGCACAGAACTTTGCAAAATCATCCCTGCTTAATACACATTAACCTTCTACGGGTTATGTCAAAATTACGTTACAGCCTTGCAAGACAAATGTCTCTTTACAATGCTGACATTTGGACTCACCAAAGCTTTCACCACTTGATGATAATGTAATAGTCTTATACTGCAAGCATATCGAACCAGACCTGCATTGTAGTGGCAATGTCCTCAGCAAACTACGTACTCTCTAGACATTGCAGTCCTTGAGTGCAGAGAACAGTGCGTGACAGGTACATACCTTGCTTTCCATCCTGTTGTCATTTTCATTTGTCATTTTCACGGGTTGTTTGCAAAACACATTTCATCTCAGTAAGGTTTTTTTTGCACTTTTTTTTCCTGGAAAAATACAAGCATAAAGATCATAGGATGCTTTTCCACAGTATATCTTCTTAAGTAACATCAGCAGACTGCTGCATTACCACAGGTGCGTTAACTGGGTGCCTTCATTGTGCAGTACGGTGTGCTTCACAGGCTGCTCAAGTGCCAGTAGTTCTGTACTGGATTTGTCCTTTCTGTACTGAAGACTAAATCATAGAGGGAAACAAATCATGTTTCATGAAGTTACAGTTTCAGAAACTAATTACATTGTCCTCATCTAAGATGTTTTGAAAACCTTCAGCGGAGTACACAGGCAGCTGAAATAATAAGATTTGAGAGTATACTTGAATAACTGCAGCTTGTTTCAAAGCTGATGGGTCTGATGAATTATAAAGAAGGTTACTCTCAGAGACAAAAAGGTGGATTAGGATCTAAATAGAGAAAGCAGATAGTCTCCATGTATGCATTTAAAAAAAACCAAAAACCAAAAAACCCCACTTGGTTTTGTTTTTTTTACAGCTTGATATTGTTTCCTGTGAGTATCTTTCTCAAAACACTTTTTCCTTAGAAGAGCATGCACATTTTTATTTCTGTGCTCTTTGTTTCTCACCCTGATGAAGCATTATGAAGTAATATATTTTGCTGAGCTCTAAGACACCTTGTGGTTTGCAGATTGCCTTGTGATCACAAAGGTGTGAAATTATTCTAATCAAAATAGAAATACTCAGCTGTGTAAAGGTTTTCTGCTTCAATTCTGACCTCTTAGTTTCTTGTTAGCTAGCTACACTGCATTGCTGCATGCTAGCCCATTAACAACTCCCTTTGTTATTTAGAAAAGTTATGACTTTGGTTTGGTTTGGTGGTTTTATCATAAACATTGGAGAGGAAAGTTAAACATATTTTATTTAAATAAGAACAGACAGCTTTCACATGTGACTAATATTAGCATTAAAGCAAAAGAGAGACTTATTTATACAGATTTCCTTCATGTTCATTAAAGAAGGCATAATACAGAAGAGAATGCCAACTGCAGGACAAACAATCCTACTATGTTGTTTAAGAAACTAAAACTGGTATCTCCATGGATCTGAAAGCATTCTCTGTTTCCAGGGAGAAAAATCTTAACCACTTTTCAATTTCT
Source organism: Haliaeetus leucocephalus (assembly GCF_000737465.1). Taxonomy (NCBI): domain Eukaryota; kingdom Metazoa; phylum Chordata; class Aves; order Accipitriformes; family Accipitridae; genus Haliaeetus; species Haliaeetus leucocephalus. Next base: position 16,211,064 of record NW_010972991.1, on the reverse strand, counting down.
ACCTTTTAAAACATTTTTTATGTTAAAATTTTCCAATTTCATTTTCAGAAATTGAAATCTGTGAGTTTGGAAAAGACATAAAGCAATTTCTTTCAGCTCTTCAAATCTATATCCTCTGAAAATGTGCAAGACTTTGAAATGATCCCTACAAGGGCTAAATTACTTACAGGTAGAGCTCCACTGGCACAGACTGTTAAGGTGATGGGAACAGTGGGAGCACTTTACCACTGCAGGAATACTGGAATCGGGTATCAGCAAATGAGTCCTAATGTGGGCATGCAGAACAAGTTGTTCTAGGAGAATCCTGTTTTGCTCATATAACTGCACTTGCAGTAACAACTAGGGAATTCTCCCAGAACAGGTGTGTCAGTCGGCAAAGCTATTTTGGTAGAAATCAGTGCTGTGTAACTAGCTTGATATTTGGGGTGGAGTTGACCTTATGATAGAAAATGCCAAAAGAATTGGGAGAATGGAAAAATTTACTGTTACCACGTAAGCAGACAGAAAAGCGTGGCTGTATTGTCTATGACTGCTTAGTAGGGAATGCTCAGAAAATCTAAAATGTATTGATTTTAAAAAAAAATAGAATTTAGAAAACTTTATATCCGATTGCTGGGCATAGAAACCATGGAGGAATGGTCATTATGTCATGAAACTTTAAGAAGAGTAGGAGACCACTGAAGTTTAGTGCTACATGGATTGCGAGCCATTGGCCCGGGAGGGAGTTCATGATCATGTTAGTCATGATCAGAAAAATACTAAGGCAAGAACAGTGAATTATTATATGATGGGAAATAGTAAAAACAGCCATTACTTTGTGAAGGACCTTGTAGCTTTCTGGAATCTACCCCTTCCAAGTGCTTGGCTGGAGTTGGCACATGCCCCTCTCTGTAGGAATAGGGACAGCCAGCACCGTCCTAACATTTAGCAAATTACAGTGAGTAACACTTTGTTACTACGTATTACAAGTGTTCGTACATAAACCCCATTTTACACTGACTGGGCAGTACTTTTAATGATCTTTTCATTGTATTGTTTTAGCTTTTCAAAAAGAAAAAAAAAAAAGGCAAAAAGTTTAATTTGGTAATAATTGCAGTCTTATAACCCAGTGATACTTAGCCGGGACAAAATACTGGAAATGCCTTGAATAATCACTTATTTGGAGAATAACACTTCCTCCAACTAATACAGGTATTTATTTTCCATTTTCTATCTTCCTAGTATTAGAGAAATGCCAAGTTTTCAAACTTGGTTAATTTTTGGAGGGGGAGATAATTCAGTTAACTCTTTTTCTGAGGCCCTTGATGTATATCAAGTGTTTCTTCTCTGTTGATGTGTGTTGGCTGTCTCTGCTTAGTGAAGGCCGAGGGTATGAGAGGAGACCAAAACTCAGTTAAATAAAACACGTTCTGGATTGCACCTCAGTGGGAGGTGTGGGGAACTGTCCCTCATGTTGTAAGAGGAAGCCACTTGCCCTTCTTGTAGTGACACATTGCACAAAGATTTCTCATAAGTGGAAAGTCATTAAAGAGTTTGAATTATACTTGTAATATGTTATGCCTCATAGTTGATAGGTGTAGTGCAAGTTAAAGATAATTAACCTGTACAGAAAGCTAGGCAGCTGAATTGTCTTTTCTGAAGACAACCATGACCAAAATAAATCCCTCCTGTAGCAAACAGAAGAAATCTGTGAGCAATGATTGACAAAAGAGCAGAAAAGGTGACAAAGGTGATAAAAGGGCAATAACTCCTTTCCAGTCCCATTCCCAGAATACTTTCCTTAATCGCAGGTTTAAAAGAGAGTATTCAGAAACTTTAGATCATCTTTCCATAGTGTCTGCTTTTGGACAATCCTCTCTAAAATGTGCACAAGGCCTTAAGAACCCCTTTATGGCAATGTGGGCTTTTAACTTGTGTTCAGGAGCCGGAGCAGGCTGTAGGAATTAATCCATAATATAGGCAATAATAAAAAAAATCATCTGCACAAATAAATTTGCAGTCTTCAAGTCCAGGAAATTATGACCTCTAGGTTCAGTACACAGAAGTAGCAATAGGAAGTAAAGAAACGTCTTTTTTCTTTTTTTTTTCCTCAGGGAAAAAGGTATGTTTTTATGAAGGAATCATCAAATCATTATTTTTCCAAAGCATCCCCATTTAAAGTCTAACAATTTGTGTTTACTTGGAGCACGCGTGCTGAAATACACCCAGTTACAGTCTAAACATGGAAAAAGGTGAAGAATACATTAATTTCCATACTTATTTTTTTTAATTACCACACATAGTATACCTAAAAAGAGAAAGATACGTTTATTAAATTCAGAATCCCATTATTGGCTGGTTGTATTTAGAGCAGGTTGGCACTGAAGATCCAATGTCACAAATTCATATTACATGACATTTTGTAGTAATTTTCAGGGAATACAACTCGTAAGCAATCGCTTTCCTAGTTTGGTAGATGAACCACCAAAATATTTTATAATATATCCAACTCTACAAATAGAATTGCCTCAGGACAGTACATACATTTATAGCAGATGTTTGACCTTGTTCTGTTTGACCTGGATTCTTACAACGTACTGTTTTTTCAACAAACTATCAGAAAATGTTAAAGAAATACGATACCTGGGCGTCTCATGCTTTGTCTTGATATTTAGCATTGAGATGGGAGTTTGAATGCAGTTTCTTTAACAGGAATTTGATTCACTTGCAACTGGTGACACAAATCAGTAAGTAGCAGTTAAAATTTTAAAAATCGGCAAAACAACTGGGGGATGTTGTCAATGTCAGGGTAGTAATCTTGTTTTCTACAGCCAAGACGTGTCTAGATTGCTGTCAACTAGATCATTTGTATAATGCAGTCATTAGCAACTGTTTGAGGACAGCCTCCCCAAATTCCAGAATCCTGACAATTTATAGCTTTCTTATCTCAGTTCTTTGTCTCTGTTTTCATTCTTCCCTTTAAACCTTTATTTTAAAGCAAGAAAATCAGGAGAGAGAAGCATATTGAGGAAGCTTGGACAGGATCATGATCCAGCGCTTTGTCACAGATTTGCTGAATAGGTGTCTTGTATCGCATCCTCTATTTGGGAACTGACTACGGATTGTGGAATATTTAAAGTGATTTTCTTGGTAAAGGCTGATTTTATCAATGACAGTAACAGTTTTTTTCATACAGTGTGCAATATTAGCAAAACCATCAACTCATTATAGTCACTGTAGCTGCTAGGTCTCGCTCAGTGCTGAGGGGCTGAGAGCTGGGGGGGCGCTGGCATTGTGGCACAGCCTTCAGGGCGCAGCCAAATTCCCACCAAGGCCACACATCACCAACAAAGTGCCCCATTAGTGTCTTGCGTCTTGCTTGGTGCGGGGTGCCGACCACCCCTGTGATGGTCGTGTCACAGCAGGACATCAGGTTTCTGCTGAGGTCAGAGCTTAGGGGGAGGTGGCAGAGGTGCTTACCTTCTTATGTGGGAAGGAAAACAAAAGCAGACTGCTTGAAAGCTTGCTGACTCCTAAGCAGGTGTTATTTCTTCTACAAGGGATACTGGTAAAGGGATTACTTACAAAAGGAGTATTTATAAATGGGAGTGAAAGTAGATTAAACAGATGTTACAAATCAGTTGGTCTTCCCTGAATATATATTCTACAGTTTGCCTGTATTTTTGTAAATATCTCCAAGTTGTCCAACTGTTGTTTTGCCTTTCTCTGCATCCTCAACATCTTTCAGTTTTATTCAGCTGTTTTCATGAAAGTCATTGGTAGTTCAGCTGAAATGTAATGAACATTTAACTTTTTTTTGCATCCAACTTCTCAAAAGCAGTCACGAATTCTTATTTAATCAAGCCACTGACATTTACTTTTCTGCCGTATCTTACACTGATAAAAATGTTGAAGGAAGTTACTTTGTCTGCTTTAGTGTTTATAGATAGAAAATTATATAGTCACCAAGTCTTTTATAGATATCTTTAGCAACTACTTCAACACGTTTTATTGGGTTTTGCCAATTACATGATAATTGTATATTAGAGATTTATTATTATTCCTATCATTACAATTTATTTTAGAGCTGTTTGCTTTATAGTCTTTTAGGAACATCTTTTTAGAGTAAACTGTAAACAGAGAAAGTTGACTTTGCAACTTGAATATACTTTAACGTGATGTAGCGCTGGTACAAATGCAAAGAGTGATTTTAGAGGAAGCGCTAGCGGTATTGCGGGCTAACCACCGGCTGGTCACCTCAAACCGGAGCGGCTCAGCAGCTCTCGGTGACCACGGCCTGCCCACAGGCCTGCCTGTGGCATACAGGGGAGGTGTCCGTCTGTCTCAGCCGCTCACCTTCTTGATAACCAGAAAAGAGTCACAGATACGTTGCAAGGTGACAATCTTTGGCATGCGGCCAGAGAAACATGAACTTACGTAGAATGACCAGCTAAATACACATTTTGGAGTATGACCTGAATGAGAGGTGTAAAGGATGTCAAAGCCTAGACAAGTTGCCCTGGTCATCATTTGTAGCTGGTGCAGAGGAAAAGAGGATTTATGTTGTTCTAAAATGAGTTCCTATGGTGTCACGAGACATGTTTTATTAGGAATACTAGATTATAGTTATCTAAAAATGAAAATACTGTGCATATTGTAAAAATAGCTGCCAAAACTCACTGTTTCCCTGTAGATCGAGTGATGATGGGTTCCATCCCTGAGTGCTGAAGTTCTGATTAGTTTTCATTCCTTAGCAAAGCATGAGAGTAATAGTGTTTGCCGTTTATAATCTCTTCTTATTATCCAGGCACAAATATTCCTTTCCAAACATCAGCTCAATGAAAATATGCTCCAGGGGTGTGACTCTATACACGTTCTTCATGAAGAGTTTCAGCTGGCTTCAGACTGGCAGTCTGTTTGCAAAGTTAGTTAGATCAAACCCTAGATATTGTTTACCGTTATTTGGGGGGATTTAAAGACCTTTGAAAGAAACCTGAAAAAAAATACCACGTTTACTATCATTACTGTTTAAGGGGCCAGTAAGGAAACAACACCCATGTGCAAGGTTTGATACTGCTTTTGCACTGTCATGACCTATAGTGGAGTAAGTTATTGATACTGCAGAAGACTGCTACAGTGGCTCGTAGCTCTTTTTAATGATGTCCAGTGCTTTAGTTTCTTATCACTTTGGGGGGAAGGTTGCCAAATGCTATACACTCCATTAATATAACATACTGGATAAACAGAAGAGAAAGGTAATGTTAAGTAGTGGTGAGGAAAATACGGCAGTAAAACTGAATCAAAAATAAAATGATGTGTTGTAGGTAGGAGCAAATTCTGTGAATTCAGCAGAGATACACCTACATTTGCTAAGGAGGCAGGTGTGCTTTAGAGGAAAACAGCTTGCTTGAAGTGGAGGAGAGGAGAAGGATTTGCCCGTGGCTCCTGGGGCTGGTTCCTCACCAGCTGCTGGGCCGCTGACGGGACCAGAGGCAGCGGGCACGACCTGAAACACAGGAGGGTCCCTCTGAGCGTCAGGAAGAACTTTCTCACCGTGAGGGTGACCGAGGCCTGGCGCAGGCTGCCCAGAGAGGCTGCGGGGTCTCCCTCCGTGCAGACGCTCAAAGCCGCCTGGACACGGACCCGGGCAACCGGCCGCAGGTGACCCCGCTGGAGCGGGGGCCTTGGTCCCGTCCCACCGCGACCCTCCTGCGATCCGGCGGTTCGTTCCCCCTCCATACAAAGCCCGCCAGAGAGCAGACGCTTCGCCGGGCGGCTGCAGGTGGGTCGCGCCGGCCGCGGCCGCTGGCGGTGGGCACCGGCCCGAGCTGCCGCCGGGGCCGCTCAGCGCTCTCCGCGCCTCGGCGAAGCGTGGGGGCTCCCTCCTCTCCCCCTCCCCCGGCCTCCTCCCCCCCGTTCTCAGCCTCCCTCTCGGCCCCCGGCCCCCCCCAGCGCTCCCCTCCCGCCTCCCGCCGCGCTGGGGCCACCCGTCGGCCCCAGCGGGGACCGGGCGGGGAGGAACAAAGTTTGCGGGCGGTGCCTGCGGGA
>NW_010972991.1:16204360-16204572 GCF_000737465.1 Haliaeetus leucocephalus | reverse complement strand
CGCCGCCAAGACGCCGCGCTTCTTGTACCGCGCCAAAGGCGGGTGCCGCTCGGCCAAGATGGGCCGGCAGACGGCGGCCGGCGGTCGCGCCATGCAGCGGTCGCAGAGCCGGAGCAGCCTCTCCGCCTCCTTCGAGGCGCTGGCGGTCTACTTCCCCTGCATGAACTCCCTGGAGGAGGAGGACGGAGGTGAGGGGCCGTGGCGGGACCGGG
>NW_010972991.1:16088843-16204178 GCF_000737465.1 Haliaeetus leucocephalus | reverse complement strand
GGCGAGCGGCGGTGCGGAGCGCGGAGCTCGGCGCGGAGACGCGGCTCCCGGAGAGTTGCTGGTGGTGAGAGAGGGGTTGGTGAGACGGTGCTTGTAACCGGAGAATGAGGTGTGATTTAAATGGTGATGTTTATCATCACGTTGGAAATGAAGTTACTAGCTGAGCTCTAGTTATGTTGGGAAAAAAATGGGGTAGAGGGTCTCTCCGTTTTCTGCTCATTCATAAGGAAAACAAGCCACACTTCCTCACGCGTGGTTTTCTGGCACGGCATGGGCTTGCTCAGGTAACCCTTGTCCGTTATTACAACATAATTCACAAAGAACGCTAGAATTGAACAACTAAATACTGGCCCTGATTAACTTTTTCTTGGGAACAGCAGTGTAGGTACAAGGCTCTGCGTACACATAGACCTTGCAGCTGTCACTCACAGTAAATCGTTAGTAAGTCCAACCAGTAAAGTGTGTGTATAATTTCCATATATTTGTTGCAGGACCACAACCTTACATAAAAAAGAAGAGAAATGCAGTGGATTTTCTGTGTAACTGTGGCCAATAAAAAGAAAAGAACAAAGTCTAAGCTAGCTATCAAAAAAACCTGAAAAATCAAAAGTTCCAGTTACTGTTTGCAATGTGTGTAACAAATGTACATGTAGAGTTAAGCATGGCACCAACCCCTATCCAGGACAGAACTTGTGTTTCATGAGTTTGTGTTGAAAATACTCATTTCGTAAAGAAGATAATGTGGTGTGTTTAAATATGTTTACATACAGAATGAACTGATGGTCTTCCCAGTGTTTATCAGAACTAATTCATGATTTTTCATTTCATTAACATTAATGGAGCGCATGGCACCTTCAATAGATTTGAGCAATATCAAATTAAGATATCAGTATACGTCCAATGCCACTAGCCAAACATGCATGTACACCATTCATAATCTGTATTTAAAATATCTGCATATATCACCTCCTACGTCTCAGGCCGAGAGTTCAGCAGCAAACGTCTGTCCCCAGTCTTCACAGGTCTTACTTTATCTTCTGATGTGCAACAGTGCTTAAAGCTTCTTCTCCAGAACATCTTTCCTTGTCTGATGGAACGATGCTGAGGTGTGATCCCCCGCCTTTCCCCCGGACCCTGCTCTGGGGCTGGCCACGCTGCCCCTTCCCATAAAAAAGAGGGAGCTGCCCCCTGGGGCGAAGTGTGCTGTCCTTCAGTACTCTCATCTGCTCCCTGCCTTGAACAATGAAGTGAATTGTGAAATATTGCCAGTAGACTGCAGGGTAGGCTTTAGAGGGCATTTTTAATCTTTTGCCATGCTAATAAACACAATGGCTGAAAACACACGTTTTTAAAACACTGAAAATATCATACATCATGCTAAACATGCTTAGGTGTTCTTTAAAGATTTTTCTCTCCATCATTCCAGAATAGTTGTCTTTTCAATCCTGATTATTAGTTACAATTGCATTAATGCTGTGTGAAGTCAGGGTATTGATTTGTTTTGTTTTGATCTATTTTCTTGACTTCTCTAGGAAACACTTAACTTATTCCTCAGTTGAGATCTGTGAATGTTTAAAACTGTTCACTGGTTCAAAGACATATGAAATATATGGAAGTCAGTAGAAGAATATCTGTTAATTTAAGGGTAATTATAATGATTTATTTGGTTTGTGCTGGCAAGTTATCCAAATAGAAGTGTTAAAAGAATGTATACGGATTTTTTTACATGTTGTGTTGGTTTACGTTATCGGATCCTATTTTAGATGTAGGCTACACTTGAAAATGCATTTCATGTAATTCCAATGAAAAAATAGAGATATAATTGCTATGCAGTTTTTAGGGAGCTGAGTTTCTGCTACCTGAGATTTCAGACATACCAGGTTACGGAGGGAGTGACAGGCATGACAGCTAAACTCTTTTCCCAAGTGCTTTCACTGAGATTAGAAAGAAAAAACGCAATGGGTTTTTTTGATGGCAAGTTACCTCTGCACTCAAATAAGAATTTGTTGTCTTCTGAGTGCTTCTGTGCAATTTATATTTATGTACCACCAGTGTCCTTAAGTGAGTGTTGTACATGCACTCCCATGTTCACGTACTTAATGCTCTTTTACAGTTTAATCTGAAAAAGATAGCTGTTAAACCTACTTCATAAGTTATGCATCCTCAAGATGTAGTTATTTCTGCATATGATGGATAGGTTAAAAAAAGTTAAGCTGCTATAGGGTGCTTTTACATTTCCCACTCAATCCCATTTTTAATACAAATAGAAGATCTGACCTGTTGAGGCATTTATTTGTGACACTCACTTGAAGACTTTTGTTCATTAACTGCTGAAATGAATACACTGGTCCATAGGTAAATCTTTGGGTATGAAAGAATACGAGTATTGTTGAGTTCAGAAGTAACTGAATAGTAAGTAGCTCAATACAACATATTAATAAGAATAATTTTAGAAACTATTTTTGAACATGATGATTGAGAAGATCTACTTGAGTATCAGTTGATTAAAGAAGGAGACTTCTTAAGCCCTGGCATCCAAGCTGAAGCAGCGGGCTGTGGAAGGGCTGCAGTTTTCCAGTTGGTAGCCATGAACTTGCCATGGGTAGGCCTGACCCTGCCATGGTGGACCAGGTTTGCACCACAGGGAACTGCTGTTCACTCTAGCATTTCCTACTTGCTGATCAGTTAGATGAGTCCTTCAAGTTTATTCACATTCGTTATTTTGAAAGGTGGTTATTCTATTCTATTCTATTCTATTATATTCTTAGCTCTGTCTAGTAAAAGGTATTGAAAAGTCAGGTTTTTTCATCATCAATTTATTTCTGGCATGTGTGCATGTGCACACACAGAACTAACATGTCATATGGTACCAGGGCAAATTACATATGTTATCAAAGTATCAAGGTTATTAAAGGGTGTCTTTTGCATTTTTTATTAGATTCATTGATGATAAAGTGTACAGCCTGCATAGTAAAGTGGGGCTATGCTTGGAACAGATTTAATGCTTGGAACAGATTTAAGTTACTTAGAAATTGTTGAAGTGGTATGGGGACAGAGGGCAAATCAGTCCCTCTCTGAATGCTCTTGGAGCATCCCAAGCCTCACATTTTGTCTGAAATCCTGACTTTGTTGAAATTAATGAAATCTTGTCATTAAATTAAAAAGACCAAGGAATTTCCAATGTAAATGTGTGTGACATCCTTTCAGATGTCTGGGTAGTCATAGTGCAAAATTTCTTGCACATACTATATTTAAAAGTAGTGGATATGAGTTTACTAAACTTTCCTGTGGACAACTGGAAAATGTGCTAGAGCAAACGATTCTTATGTACAAGAAGGTTACTGGAGAAGAATTACAGTTGTCCAACATGCACTGAGAAGAGAAAAGCGAGGCTCAGATTGCATGTGGTCACTGGAAAGCCTATGTCTATTTTTATGAGTGGGACTGTTAACTCAATGCTTCCTCAAGTTACACCGTGTGTATTGTTTGCTGTAATAAATTTGCGCTACAGTTTCCTTTTTATGCTCTATTTACATTCACTTCTGATTTGCATTTACGCTGAGGTGTTGATATAAACTGTTAAATAGCAGGTTGCCAGGAGTGCAGCTAGGGAACTGCTAGTCATGGCAAGATCTGTGTGCAGAACTATGCCCTCCAAAAGGGAATATATTTCAATTTAATGTCTTCTTTTGACAAAGTTTTTGGGTGGTAGCGAAGCTATGAGATTCAAGGGGAAAGTAAAATGCTTTGCAGGTGCTGAAGACAATTCAAGAGATAATTCTTTATAATTTAAGACATAAATTAATTCAGAAAGAACTGGAAAGCATCTCGGTCTCCCAGTATGTTAGAAAAACAAAAGGCAATTGAAAAAAAAAGCCACAGAATGTTCTTCAGTCCAAGACAATCATGCCAAAAATAGCAAGAATTAGTTGTGTTAGCTGAGGAGAAGATGCATTACAGTTCTGCATATTGATGTCTACCGAAAGAAGTATCTGAGTGTCCCTGCAGGAGTTCAGCAGGAATAGAAGCACTACGCTCCTGTCACCTGGCTGATAACTATCTGGGAAACTTGCTCGAGGGGTTGTTCGATCCCACACAGGTATCAGCAGGAGTGTTGCCATTGATGCTAGTGAGTGAAGGATCAGGACTTATTTAGATGTCTGCTGAACTGCTCAGTTGAGCACTGTTACTGGCTTCAGTGGCATTTCTCACCGATTAATCATTGCTCATTGGTAGAGCTGGGATAAAGCTCGGCAGTTCCTGGATTCTGTTCCTGTGGTTAGGCCGCCAGATCACACTGTCCCTGTGGAGGTCCCAGTAGACAATAACAAGCAGACAATAATTTAAACAGAAATAGAAAATGGGGGAAGTAGTAACAATAAATTCATTAACACAGTAATTATTAAAGTGAAGAGAATCCTGCACATGAAGTAGTTATGCTTTAAAATTATCCTCTTGAAAAGAATAAAGTAATAGTAGGAATATCAAGCAATGAAGAAAATGAGAATAACTACATCTTCTTGGGGGAATTAGCCTACTTTTTGGCCTTGGTGGTAAAGATGACCTTGTTTACGTGCAATGTTCATAGGCAGAGCCAAGGTGGAATATAAAAGAAGGGTATGCTGCCCTGTGGCAGGGTATCGCTGTAAAAGATGAAGCTTTAAAGACCCTGGCTTGATTAATGCTAACACGCCAGAGACCGTCTGCTGCGCATCTCATGCAACAGTGGGGTGGCTCATCTTAGAGGATAAAAATCACTCACAATATGGAATAATAATCATTCCATACAGAATTTATATGACATTTAAGTTTATGGTCGATAATTTTGTATGTTTGCTGCTAGGGCACTGCTCAGGGGCTGGGCTGAGTCAGCCTTTCCGTCAGTGTGGTGGGGCTGGGTCTCTCCCGCTTCTGCAGCTCCTTGGGCTGACTCCAGGGTGGAAGCAGTACAGAAGTCATTTCCAGCAATTTGCATCTCTCTATCCAGTCCCAAGTGTTTTTACCAATTACACTCAGGTGCTATACTGATGAAGTAGATGTAGATGCCAAGACGGGTAAGACCTTTTAAAAAAGAAGCATAGAAAAAACTACAGTGTTGCTGGTGAAGTAAAGAGTGTGACAAATAAAACACATGTATTCTGAGAAACGTGGAAAATCCACAGAAAAGTAGAAGAGACTGCAGAAGGATTGACATTGAAAGTACAACATACTTCAAACTGACTATATGATAGAAATGCCCAACAGAGTTTTAAAGCTGTGTTTCTCTTACATTTGTTGTATTTCTCTTCTGAGCTGCTACTTACACTGCAGCATGTACCTGAATAACTAACAGGTAACTCAGGTATGGCTATAACAGCAGCAGTGGAGCTACACTGTATGAGAGGTTTCATCTCTGGTGGCACCTACATAAACCTGAAAAAAACTCTCTCACTTATATCTACATGCTGTAATTGTCATTTTTCAATGGCAAGGTCAACAGTATAGTCAGAGCAGCGGCACGCTGTGTTGCCATTGTTTCAATTGGAGAGGTAAATGTTTAACAGCAGTAGTTTGAAAATGGGTCATTACAATGTGAAATTTGCTCAGAGTTTTGGGAACTGTGGTTATTTAAATAATGATATTTGCATGGTATCATTACTCATCTTAGACAAAGCTAGGAGGAAGAACTGTTTCTAATTTGTGTATTCTCAGTAGCCATCCAACTACTTGGCATCATCTATCTCATTAAGCCCTAATAGAGGGTGTTGAATTGCTACATCATTCAAAAATGCTGTGCAGATCCATCTGATAGTGTATGCAGTGACCCTAGCTACACTAAAAATAATCAAGGTTGGGTTAAAGAATGGTGTTACTGTCATTATTGCTTATTTAGAAAGCATCTCTCAATTCATGTAATACAAAAATAAAAAAAGCAATTCTAAGCTCCTCAATATATACACTCTTCCCTGTTTAAGAAGTTTTAATCTGCTCTTGGCACTGCATGGAATAATTGTTATTAATAGGTGCATAAGAATGCTATACATCCAGAAATTTGAATGTACATATAAACGTAAAAACATTGTCACTCAAAACTGCAGTGGTGGTTTCTTTTTACTTAAGATGGTTATCCTTTGTCATTGGCAAAATCAAAGACTGTGTTTAAAAATTTCTTGTGGTGAAGATGTGCACCTATTTAGTGATTCCTTATGTAAATGGCATATAAAATTAGAACGTAATTCCACAAAATTGCTTGCCTTATTTTTTCAGGATTTTAATAGCTTCGGGATGAGACTGATTTCCCACTGCTTTACACTTTTTGTAGCCATGTAGATTGTTGTACAGGATGTACAAAGTGGATGTAAAATGCTACCATTCTGTTTTGACACATGCACAAGATATGCACAGTCAGACCTGTGATATTTGAATGATAAGAACATCTATGCCATGTGCTACTTCATTGTTGTACCTCTGGGTTCAGTTTTAGAGCAATCATACAAGGCTTTTGAGCACACCTAGAAAACCAATGGTCTTAGTAACAGAAACAGAGACTTCTGCAGAAGTGCTGGAAAGGCCTGCGTGGCTGTGTGCAGTTGCGTTCCTGATTCACATCTCACTGTCAGGAGTTGCGCATTTCTAAATAGAAGTAATTAGGATAACATATTAATTCTGCATTTGATGTCTGCTGGTTTTATATTGCAATCAGAACTGAACTTTTTTTATGATCCCATATTTGAGACATTTAACGTGCAACAGAGTTTTTCCAAGTTAGTTTCAAATCTTTATGGATCTCTGGTTGGACTGGCTAGTCAAGGGGTACTTTACTAGCTCAGTAAACCTCAGGATAGCAGCTGACTTGGAAATATATCTTACACAAATTTGAAGAAAACATTCCTTCTTGGCCCTGCAGGCATACATTTGAAAAAAATAATTTAAAAGTAATAGAGATGTCCTGATCTCTCTTGGGCCAATTAGGTGACTAAAAATATAAAAAATAGTTTATTTTCTTACTGTGTATTACAATCAAGATCTGTAATCAAGATCTTTAAAACAAAGGATCCAACCAGATCTGCATAGCCAGTTTGTTGTTACGTAGTCAGAACCAAGTAACCAAAAGAGAAGTGGAAATCACATCAGTACTAACATCTGTCAACCTTACAGGTGCGGTTATTTAGTTTTGATTCCCTGGGATGGCTCCCAGTCTGTTGGCTGTCTGTTATCTGTTATCAGGGGTAAATTCTTTGTCAAGGGAATGGCCAAGCAGCAAACCTCCATGCTGTGGTTCTGTATACGCTTAATTGGGATTTCCATTTTACATAGCACAAGTATTGAAAACAAGCTCTAAGCTGTCAGAGATGGCTATTTGTCCTTTTTATGTGTAGGACATTCAGTAGTGATTCTGAATAATAGTACAGGGGATACTGGAATTTTAGGAACAGGAAGTAATTATCATGTATGTAGAAAAACAGCTCTTTGTTAACACTTCAGTCTTGTAAAAATGTTTCAAAAACTTTTGGGACCGCCAGTGTTGAAGAGCTTAAACTGATGGATGCCCCACACAGACAAAAGCAGTTTCCATTGTCTGGTGCTCATCAGAATTTGCTGAAGGGTCAGTTAGGACTGAAGAATGGACATCAGCACAGCAGTGAAATTAAAGTGGCAGAATACAACTTTAAACACATTAAAAAGTGGGAGAGAATAAAGAGCAGGTGCCTGCCTTAAACCACAGCATTGCTTGGGAGCAGTGCGTGGTAAACTGACTTTGCATCACGCGGCCACAGCAAGCCACAGGGATCTTTTCCAGACTGAAGGTACGACCAGCCTTGCCATGACAGGGAAATGAAATGCAGCAAAGGATGCTGCAACCTGGCCAAAGCTTTATATCCCAGGAACAACTGAGATTCGTGATGGCTGCCTCTTGGGTCCTCTGTATGGGAATTTATCAAGAATGGGACCCAAAAGCTTCTTAATTAACCTTAACCTTAATTAACCATGCTTCCAGTATGGCCAGAGGAAAGAGAGAGGAGGAAACACAAAGGCACAGGACAAGAGTGAAGAAGTATTTTTTGACTGAAAATGAAAAACTAGTGAGGTCTCCCAAGAAATTAAAAAATGCATAGGACAAACTGAGGCTGTCAGTCCAGACTCTGAGATTTTCCAAACCTGGCTGCTCCCATACTGAAGAGCTTCCCCACTGAAGGCAGCTCTGCTTTTGGGCTATCAGGGCAGGACATCCCCATCCCAGTCGGAATTTCTCAATGTTTTACGTTCAGATACTCATGGGAGCAGGAACTGGAACACGTCTTCCCTTCTTCCTTACAAGTGCGAAGTAAGGGAGGTCCCCTGGCTACAGTTTCTCCCTGGACCTGCAAATGCTCTTTGGGCTTCATAAATGCTTATGGCATGTGCTGTGAAAAAGCTCCATCAGAAGGACCATAACAGGATGCTTCATAAGCTGGTCGTTAGCACTGGCCTCTGAGAATTGGTGAGATGGGCTCATAGCTTCTCAAACTGAGGTGACAGTGGAATCTGGGTTTCCCAAAGCCTGCTTAAATTAGTAGATCTTAATCTGTGGCTGCTGCTTGGGGTCTGTGGGTGACACAAGAAAAGAAACAACTCAGCTGCGGTTCCCAGCAGTGTTTAAACAAGAGCTAAATGCCTCATTCAGTGCGGCCCAAACCTGGGCTGTTCCAGACGCAGAATTGTGTGACTGCAAGGGAATTTGAGACCTACCCCATCTCCCTTTTCTTAGGTAGGATCAAGAGTTTTTGGACTGTCTCTGATGATTTTATCTAACCTGTTCTTAACATGCCTAGAGCAGATCTCTAGAGCTTCACTCTTGAAAAAGGGTCACTTACAGGCAGCTAACTCCTGAGTTCAAATGAAAAGGCTGAGGCAGTTTTTATGCAGCCTTTTTGGTGAGGTGAGGTGAGGTGAGGAGAGCAGAGAAGAGGCACCTCAAGCACTTGAGTGTGTTCCTGAAGCCGCAGCTGCTCTGTGCTCAGTACAAGTCCTACCGAGAGCTCACGTAGCACCGGGGGACTGGCACGGCCCGCCTGCCTCTGCCTGCGCCAGCGACGTCCCCTCTGGGGGCTCTGTGCCTGGTGGTGAGCAGCTGTTGGAGGCTCTTGCTGACAGTGAGCTGAGAGCTCGAGCTCTCCCCGCCGGAGGCAAGTTTCATCTGGCTAGATCCCAGATCACGGAAGGCAATCTGTTGCATTCACTGCAGTTTTTGACTTGTCCTCAGCTGATACTGAAGATCGTATTGGTAGTTTTGCACCCCTAATTTGCAAGTGGTTTGCACTCAAGTTGTGGGAACAAATAATTCCATGTGTAATTTAGAAAATGTGGCCTGTGGAGTCTATTTGCAGTAACCATATTAGTTAAATTACCAGTGTGATTAACTGTAAGAATGAATGTGCTTTCTTAAATGCCAAAGCAATTATTTCTGGTAATTTATTCCACTCCTTACAATATGGCTGCAAGAATCTGAACTAGTGTTTTTCAGATAATATATTCCATATTTGTGATGGGGACTTGAGAGAAATTTCTTCTTTCTAGGGCAATTAGATTATACTAATTTGGAGAACATTTTCAATGTTCTTTATTAGAGCTTAGTAAATTGTGAGTAAAATGATTTTCAATGTAGGTAGTCAGCAACACGCTTAGCAACAAAATATACTATTGAACTCTCTTGCTTCTACATCCTTTCATTTGGTAGTATTAAAAACAGGATGAGCATGAGGTGAGCGTATATGTCTATATACTTTATGATTATAAAACCAACCCACACTTTTACAGTGGCACTAGTTACATGTTTACTTCTGTGTTAGTGTCAGATGCATTCCCAAGTTATTCATCTAGCTAGAGATTAGCATCACCTCAGTTGGGTTCATTCAACTGTATGTTTGTTTTCACAAATGGTTTGGGGAAATGATTTGTCTTAAAACAAAAAGGACAACTTTAAAATATATTGATTTGTTCCTTTGGGGCTGGGTCCAGGACAGAATGCAGCCACACAAGTAGTTGAATTAGCACAACAGAGGAGGTTTTAATTTCCAGGCAGGAATGAGGGAAAACAGTTTGGATTTACTAGTGGTAAGACCTTCAACCAGATCTTCTACCAGCTACAGCTTGGAAGTATGGCACCAAAGACTATTTCTTTGAGTTGAGTAACTACTTTGCATTTTTATTGCTACTTGCAACTTTTTAAGTATTTTAATGCTGAATTTATGAGACACAAATTATGGATTATGTAAGTACTGTCTTTGCTTTTAAATTGTTTGAAGAGTTGTGGGATTATTTTTTATTTATTACGTTTTTCCAGGGACCAATGTATTGCAAGTATTGTGGACAATCAAGTGTAGGTATTTCTCATGTGTATTATTACATATGAGTTTAGCCTAGCTTAATCTGAAAGAATATTCATCTCTAAAGCAGTGGCTCAGGAATCATGCCTGTGATCTGGGTCGTCTTCTTTACTTCTATTCCAAATTGCCATTTTGCTGTTAAAGTCTTCATATCTTATTTCACAAAGCATCAACATCATGATTAGGAGCCTTATTGCTGAAAGGTCAGATATTTCTCTTTTGAGACCATCAGAGAGCTCTGCCTGTTTCTGTTGAAATCTGGAAAACAGTTATTCACAGAGCCTCCTTTCAACCCTCCTTAAATTCAGTGTTAAGGTCAAAATAATTACTGTTTACCACCTGCACTTATACAAAAGCTGGATATACTATGCATGCCTAACTTTCATGCTATATCCAAGTTGTATCTTTGCAGCTGTCAGCCTGTCTTCATGTGAGCAAGAGCACTTATTTTGGTTAAAATGAAAAAAGTAAAACTGCTTAAAAATAAGATACAGAGGGATGCTAAGAACAGCTACACATGTGCCTCTATGAAGACTTGAATGGCAATTGTACCAGTTCTGCCTTGATTTCTCAGTAAATTGATGTGCAACAGATGTGTTGTTTTTCCTGTGAATGTTCTGCTAGAGTGAAGGCATACAGACTTTAATTCTAATTCAGAAAAAAATCTGCCCTACTAAAAGTTACTATGTACTCCTTCACATATCACATATTCAAACACATATTTATCCCAAACCCCAAAATCTTTGAAAGATATGACATGAAGAGATTGAAGAATCATGCAAGATGGAGATGTTCTGTTAAATTTGCATGAGAGAAATCATGTTTGCAACAATGAATTGAGAATGACCACCATTCAACACGGCTGAACGAAAATAAATGCTTACTAATCAAAAAGAGCTCTTACAATGTAAGAGCAATATCCTGTAACAATACTTGAATGAAAAGAGCATGGAGCTTCAGGAATTGGGTGCCTTTCACATATAACTATGATGCAGTGTACCTTTTCTACAAAACTGTAGCACAATTTTTTCCTGGCAGTTTTGTGGGAATATTTCTTTGATGTGAGTGATTGGATTTTAGAACAACTCTGGACCAGTGTTGGAAGTCAGCTGCCAGCTTTCATTAGTTTAATATAAATAATAAAACCAGCAGACACTTGGAACAGTACAAACCAATAGAAATGAAATTGTTGGCTTCTGCCCTTCATTTTTCATATGTAATGTTAGCCTTGCATCTTTTTTATTTGTATTTATTGCACCAGGTATTGATGGGCATTTTCAGAAGTAGTTTTGATGTAGTAAAAAAATTATTTCACTCTGTTGGGTAATAAATTCATGTGGTAGCTGAAGTTCTAGAGGAAATTTATTACTTCTGTTATTTTTATATACTCATTAAAAGTTATGGTCTTAAGGAATGCATAGAAGGCTTGTAATAAGCAATATGATTTAAACCACTCATGATACTGTTATAGAAATGTCTCACTACTGCTAAATATTGCAAAGTTATTAATCTTTCTTGACAAGGGGCCAGTGGGTTTCAAGGTGTTTTGGGGGTCTATTTCCCACTTCACTAAAATTCCCGTGTTTTTTATCTGACCTAATATCCCTCCTGACTGGAGGGCCTGGGAGACTGTCGTGGTTTAACCCCAGCTGGCAGCTCAGCCCCACACAGCCGCTCACTCACTCTCCCCTGCAGCGAGATGGGGGAGAGGATCGGAAGAGTAAAAGTGAGAAAACTCGTGGGCTGAGATAAAGACAGTTTAGTAGGTAAAGCAAAAGACGTGTGTGCAAGCAAAGCAAAACAAGGAATTCTTTCACCTCTTCCCATGGGCAGGCAGGTGTTCAGCCATCTCCAGGAAAGCAGGGCTCCATCACGTGTAAGACTTAGTTAGGAAGACAAACGCCATCACTCTGAACATCCCCCCCTTCCTTCTTCTTCCCCCAGCTTTATATGCTGAGCATGACGTCCTATGGTCTGGAATACCCCTTTGGTCAGTTGGGGTCAGCTGTCCCAGCTGTGTCCCCTCCCAACTCCTTGTGCCCCCCCAGCCTCCTCGCTGGTGGGGTGGGGTGAGGAGCAGAAAAGGCCTTGGCTCTGTGTGAGCACTGCTCAGGAATAACGAAAACATCTCTGCATTATCAACACTGTTTTCAGCACAAATCCAAAATATAACCTCATACTAGCTACTATAATGAAAATTAACTCTATCCCAGCCAAAACCAGCACAGAGACTTCAGCCTACACTGCAACCTGTAGGACAGAGTGACACTGAGTGTGGACGTTGAAATTGATGTCCCGCTCCTATTCCCTGTCTGAGGGTGCAGGTCCTCTTACTCTAAGCCAGCCCCTGTGCTCACATGTTCTTCTCGGGGTGTGAGAGTCCTTATCCCAGGACAATCTCCTCCCTTGCTCATTTCCTTTCTCAAATCCTAGAGCTTCACCAACCCCACAGGTCCAGCAGTTCTTCTGACCTCTGGTACATGATGAGCCAGAGAAGGTGTAAAGGGTAGCAGAGGCTACAAACAACTGCAGAAGAGAGTGAGTCCCTAGATATCCTAGGATATTGGATATTACTCTACCCTCATTGTACCACTGTTTAAGAATTCTGATATTATTTGGTGGTGTGTACATTTAGAGTTACTGTTCTTTTATAATATTATCAGTATATCACACACCACTGTGCTGAAGTCAGGGGGGTAGTGAACAGATAAAAGAAATTGGAATACAGAATTCCTTGCCCCATTGCAGGGTCCAGCATTTAAAATCAGAAATGACATGGAGTGACTGTCTTATTCATGAAAGAAAAACTGAAGTTTCATTCCTACTAATTTCTTTCCTTTCTTTTTTTTTGCTTTCAACATATGTTCTGGCTGAGGTCTTGATCAAAATTCCTACACTAAAATGCTGCTTTATTAAGTTTTGAGTGTTTTTTCCCTTGTCTGATACTCAGCTGTCTGCCACTTTGCTGTTTTTACAACTAAAATTAAACTATGCAAGCGGATACAAAAAAACGTTACTCTTGGAGGTGGTAATAAAGTTTCATATTGTGCATAAAAGTCAATACTGTATTTTTTAGATATACAGTTAAAGCTGCTAGTGAAATGAGAAGAGCGTGAATAGAGAAGAAAGAATGGGAAGGCTTCTTGATTTGTTGTTTACTGTCCTCACTAATGGATATCTGTAACTTGATTTAGCAGATGATGACCAAATGTTTTTAAATCAAATAATTCATCTGAATTAGAACATTCCTCAGACACTGCAGGTTTTGACATAATGGTAACATTTTAATTGAATTGCTAAGAGGGATGTATTCATCCAGAGAAAACATATTTTAAACACACCGGACTACGGATAGTGTAAATCTGGTTACCTCGGTGGGCAGACTCGTGTTGCGCGTATGCTGTCTGCCCTTGGAAAGCAGGCGGTGGTAGAGCTAAGGTCCTGTAAAAGAGATTTACGCTGCTGCTTGCCTATTATTTAAAAAAAATGGTCCTTTCTAACTGGAAGTTCTGGCACAGGCCACCGATTTCTGGCTCCGAGTGTTTCTGCCACAGGGAGCGGTGGTGTGGTGCCCGCAGGGCGGCCCAGCCGCCACAGCGCCGTGCGATGGGGGCTGCTTTTTTGTCTCCGCAGAAGCAGGGGGCAAGAAGCTGCGGAGCACCGTCCAGAGGAGCACTGAGACAGGGCTGGCTGTGGAGATGAGGAACTGGATGACCCGTCAGGCCAGCCGGGAGTCGACGGATGGGAGCATGAACAGCTACAGCTCTGAGGGAAAGTAAGCAGCAGTTACAACTGGGGTGCCTGACGTTCCTCCAGGAAACCGGTAGTTAGACAAAAGTGCGGTGAGCGCTGTAGGCCCTCTTCTGTCAGAATTCCCTTCACAAGCTAGTGTCGTTGATGGACCAAGCCTAAGTCGTCCCCTGTGACCAAAAGAATCTCCCCTTGTTGGTGCAGGAAGGATGAGGATCGTTTCTGGCGTGCCATGAGGAAGGCACCTGGTGGGTCAGAGCATCGGCATGCGGTGTGGCAGGAGGGGCAGCGGGTGCAGCGCACCGGGTAAAACACAGAAAAGGACAGGTCCTCTTCTGAAAACTCCTTGCATACGTCTGTGCTTTGCAGAGCAGAGCATTTCCAGGTGTCCTTCGCTGGGCTCAAGAGTTTTTCAAAGATTATTCTAATTAATCCTGGGCAGAAGTATGAGACTGTCATGTGTCATGCTTTTCATAAAAGCCCGAGTTAAAAGACTTCTGAGTGGTATGTTCAAGACATTGCCCAGAAAAATCTTATTGTGCATAGATTTATTAGTCGTATTCACAGCACTGGACGATACACCTACACTGGACAATATATCTTACACGTCCAAGTTGATGCACTATATATGCGTTTGAGATGGACATTTATTTTTGGTTGGTCATTACAAATCTCATTAGTTCTTACTGCCTTGTAATGGGTCACAGATAACTTATGGCAAGAATTTGGATTTTAAGTTACTTTGGTCATTTGCCACAATGGATTTCAGTTCCATTATTGAATAGACATCATTGCCAAAGACGTTTTAAACAAAAGGTTTATAAAGAATGCTGATTTTAAAAGTAGTAACCAGTGTTCAGTCTAATGTAATAATTTCACTGGATACATATGACATTCAGCCATTGAGTTCATGTTGACTGAGATGCCTTCATGTAACTAAATTACTGGTAAGGGCATGTATTAATATCTTACTGAACTGGTCACATATGAATACTACGATAATTAACAGTGGTCTTTAGTACATTGGGAAAAGAGAGCATGATGGAAAAATATTACTGTGGAAATTAGACTTAGTGAGGGTTAGTGCTTTCTTCACCTGTTTGTTTATATGCCAGAAGCCAAATTGCTGCTTGTTGAACACTGAAGTTTTGAAAATTACAGTAATTGTTTTGTAATCTTGTCAGTGGAAATAAGTTCCTTGTGAGCAGTAGTACCAAAACCATAAACGCTAAATGCAAAACATCTAGAAAACAAAAAAGGGCAAATTCAAGTGTATTTATTTTTGGTTTTTTTCAATATTATTTTTTAGTTTGATTTTCCCCGGTGTAAGGTTGGCTGCAGACAGCCAGTTCAGTGATTTTCTGGATGGACTTGGTCCTGCCCAGCTTGTAGGACGACAGACTTTGGCAACACCATCAATGGGTAAGCATTTATGTCCTATAGATATGATATAATCTACTGGGTCTGGTAATTAGAACATAGAAATTATCTAGAGTCTAAGTCTTTAAATACGGATTTCCCATGTGGTTTTGAACAACTCGGTTAAGACCAAAACTATAACCTCAGCCAAAGTTGAACATAATTGTGGATGCTCATTAAGACACTCAAAAGTAGAAAGGTGCTTTGAAAAATTCAATCTTTTATCTCTTCTTCTTCAGTTTTCTAACTTTAAAATGTGGCTAATGAGACCAATCCTTTCTCTGAATCACTTGGATAGTATTGAATAAAAATGGAAATTTAGGTGCAAAGTATTTGTTATTATTGTGCTTACAGGCTTTTTTTATATTCGCAAGTTATCTTTTCATAGCTTTTTCATCGCAAGAGATTTTAAACAGTTTTACAGAGCTGCTTTGTACTAATGCCCTCGCTGCCTTTATTTTTGTCAGAAATTCTTAAGACAAAAAAAATAATTTAATTTGAAGTGATGGGGGCATGGGAAGTGGGAGACAAGATGTTATTGCAGGGTTTTTTAATTGTTTACTAACATAAATAGCAGTGAAGAGAATAAGTATTAAAATATCTAGTAGTGTTAAAATCCATATCATACTTACTGGTGGAATGCAGACCATACAAGTCATCATGCATTCATCCTAGAAATTCCCATAGCTTTTCATATATTGAGGTATTTCTGAATTACAATGCCAGGATTTCTTTCTGTTGTCTAGGAGATATCCAGGTGGGAATGATGGACAAGAAAGGACAACTGGAAGTAGAAATAATCCGAGCCCGTGGCCTTGTTGTAAAACCAGGTTCAAAGACACTGCCAGGTAAGGAAGAAAAATCTTAGCAACAAGAATAGAGTTCTACCAAAAAAATCCAGCAAACCCCCAACTTCTGAGGCTTTACTGTTCAACTTATGTAAATTCTTAGCAAATTCACATATCAGTAGATGACAGTATTGTACACTGAAATGCATAATGGTATACAAAAAATCAACCCGACTTAAGGAGGAGAAAAAAAATTAGACTGGTGTTTGGGCTACCAGAAGACAAAAAAAGTATTTCAGTAACAGCAAATGCATTGTTGGTTATGGGGTAGAAAGGAAGGTATATACTGAAGATGTGATATAGGAATCTTAGGGCTGAAGAGGGTATCAACAAGAGGTGTGGAATAGGTAACTACTCAAAAAGTAGACCAGTATTTGCTACTTACTCCTTATTTTATAATCTGATGTCCTATAACACTATGTGAAAAGGACAATATAATGATATTTTTAGCAAGCTCTTCTGCCAAAGTAGAAATTGTGTCAGAGTCTTTTCTTCACTGATTTTCACCTTGTAGATAATTTGAAATTATTAACAATTTGGAGCATTGATCCAAATCTCTCCAAAGTCAATGCAAGTCATTCATTTACTTAACAGGCCTATTTTGCATACTGTACAGTATAGGGATACTATATATAGGAATATCTGATTTTCCAGGTCAGAATCTGAATTGTTTCATGGCAAGAGAGACATAAAAAAAGAAGTAAAGAAAAAATTATACCATGGAGAAAAGTAAAGGAAATGCATGGATGCTTTGCATGTGAATAAATGTTAATATTCCTTGTGGAGATTTGTTCATATAAGTTATACATCCAGTAAAAGGCAGATTTTATCATATGGTGATAGAACAGCGCATCTGTTATGCAAGAAATCTGGACTTCTTTACTTACTGTTCTTTATTTTCTTTCTTCTAAGCACCATATGTAAAGGTGTATCTATTAGAAAATGGAGTCTGCATAGCCAAAAAGAAAACAAAGGTAGCAAGAAAAACGCTGGAACCACTTTATCAGCAACTTCTATCATTTGAAGAAAGTCCCCAAGGAAAAGTTTTACAGGTAATTTGCATCAATATTCTTCCAAATCTGAAAACATCACCTGTACAGTTTTCACTGAATGAGTTTCAAACTTCCTTTCATGCTTCATGTGGCAAGTTCTGCTATCTCAAATACTTGTTGAGCAGATAACTACTACAGTAATAACTGTTGATGCAAGTAGAAAGTGCAGAGCAAAAGTTAGTTGTAGATTATTTTGCTTCTATATGTATGGGCTCCTTCTCTCACTGGGCTTTCTCTAGTATCATGGATAACTTCTCTGTTACTGCCCAGGTCATTTCTGTCACTGCATCATGATTAGTATACACAGAACTAAACTATGTCAGCAGTCAAATATTTCATTCTTTACTATAATTAAATAAGCAGAGACATTTGATGAATCAGATTGAAGCTGTCATCATTTTTGCTGAAATTTTTCTATTTTCTTGTGTTCCTTTGCTAACAGATAATTGTTTGGGGAGACTATGGACGTATGGATCACAAATCCTTTATGGGAGTGGCACAGATACTTTTAGATGAACTGGACCTGTCCAACATGGTGATTGGGTGGTTCAAACTCTTCCCTCCTTCTTCCCTAGTAGACCCAACTTTAGCTCCTCTCACTAGAAGAGCTTCCCAATCATCTCTTGAAAGTTCAACAGGACCTTCGTATGCTCGCTCATAGCAGCTGTGAAACTGTTGTCATAGCAACCAGCGTTACAAAAAAAATAAAATTACAGGTCGCAAACCCTGGTAACACTGCATGCTTAATGTTGTGTCTTCTGAGCCTGTTTCTAGGGCTGCAACGCGATCCTGTGTTCTCAAGGAAGTTGCACACATTGTGCCCTACGGAAGGCCCTCAGGTGAAGGACTGAAGTCATGAAGAACTGATAGGTTTGGAGTTCAGGGACACTCAGTTTTGGTCCAATCTGAAGCCATGGACTAAACTAAAAGAATCAATCTGTTTCATGCAACAAAAGTCCTTTTCAATGGCATATCTGTTTTGTTGCTCCCGTTTCTTTATTTATCTGCCCTGCCCTCCTAATGCTTGATTATGCCACAGAAATGGAGTTACCCTCCCATGAAGCCATGTTACGAGTCAGTGGATTAGCAGACATTGGAAGAAAAGAAGAATGTAAGGATGCTAGAAAAGTCAACTGTCGTTTGAAACAGTTGCTGAAGATCCGAAAACTCTTCATACTGAAAAGGTTCAAGACTTAAAGTGGCGGGCTTCATACCTCCAGCTATAGATACAGTGAAACCCCAGATATGATGGACTCTCTGAAAAATAAAGTTCTGTGGATATACTGTACTGTATGAAATTAAAGAAACTTTTTTGCATGGACACAGATTTAGCTGAACACTTAAATTATTTTCTTGGGGCTGCAACTTGCAAAAAAAAAAAAGAATAAATCAGCCATTTTCAACAATTTATATTATTTTTAAAAATAAATTTCACTAGTGCATGGTTTTAAAGGGAAGAGAATGCAACAGGGTGATACAAAGACACACCACGTTTATCATTCTTTAAACCAGTCATGGTCTGTATTTTTGCAGACATATATTAAAAATAAAAAATAATTTCTAGCAAATATTTAAAATTCTGTTTATGTGACAAGAAATAAGTGTAATATATTAAATTTATTTAAATGTAAAAGGTACAAGCCTTGTAAAGTTCAACATAATGTGCAAATTGTACACTTCTTTTACCTCCTCCTTTCTCTATCTCTCCTCCCAGTCTCCCTTCTTCCTTTTGCTCTTTTTCCCCTCTACCTCCCAGGATGACCATCATATTCTAAAATGGCTACCTTTTGACTTATTACTCTCTTATGCCCCGTATTTGGTTCAGGGTTGCAGATTGTTCTGCATTTCTGAATTATTTGAGAAAAATATTGTTTAAGAACTTACTTTTTTTCAAGCATGTTGAAAAGGATTTTGCAACATGGCTTGGGAGTACATTAATGTAATTCCGCATGTATTTGATAAAGAAGATATTTGAACTTTTTGCAATTTATTGTACAGTGCATGGTAACTTATTTTCATTTTTTCTCACCTCCAAATTGAATTCTACAGCAAAATACTGGAATCATGTGGCCATTGTAAGATGTCTTCAATAAATTTGTTTTCAGCACCAGCATCTTTCATTCAAAGGTTGAACTATCATTTCTTGAAGGTTTTTGGAAAGAGGAAAAATTTAAGTACCTGGTTGATTTTTAGGAAATAAATTTGAACACCTTTATTTGCGCTAAACCAAATTAATTGCTACATTTTTGAGATTACAAAAGCAACAAAGGTTACTAATTCATACAGTTCTTCTGCTGTAAAGTTCAATTTTCATAAACTATTTGTGTTGCAAAAGATATAATTAGGTAATATCAGTCTGGAAAATATCAGTCTTTGGTTTGTAAAATAGCCTTAAAGAAAGCTTATCAGTACCAACTCCGACAGCTATTTGACACCATTACCGGAACCCTCATTGCAGTCAGTGGATCTTCAAAAACCTGTTTTTTTGTAGCAGACAGTAACTACCGTTGGGTGGTGCTGCAAGTTCAAGCTTCTCCTTAAATTTCATTATTTAAAAGGAATGTAACTGGCTAACATTTAATAACAAAATATCCTTTTTTTCTGGGTCTTTGTATGCCTTTAATACCTATTTAAGGTTTAATATTGAAACCTTGTAATAATTTTTGAAATACACATTACATTTACCTTTAAGGCCACACAGAATTATTCTGATTTTGTTTGAAAATCTATTGAAGTTTCCCATTAAGAAATTGTACCTGCCTCATAAGAGGGCAAAAGTAATAACAGTATCACTTAAAATGCCTTTTACTTTGTGCAATATCATATAAATCAAGATTGTGTCTTGTCTTCAGAGTTTATATAATGGATTATTGTTAAGTTAATGGACAGACTGGTAAAATTATATTTATTGAAATAATTTAGACACCTGTCTACCAGCAGCAAATAAATACTACTAACATACAGTCTACAGTATCCCCTAGGATATTAAACAAAAATACATAAGCATTTTCCTGATACTGTGGGATGTGCTCACACATTCTTGTATGCATAGTCCTAGATAAATTATTTCAAATTTTAAAATCAAGGACATGACGCATGGAAGGTTTGTACATACTTGTCATTATGCAGTATTTATTTTAAAAAAATTAATGTATTTTTTTTAATTTTCACACGTCTGCAACTCTACTTATGGTTTAGTCATGTAAATAGCACTATTCCAGTGATCACTGCTGTCTTGTACATAGTATGTTTTAAAACGTTAAAAGGAATTACAGTTGGGGGAAAAAAAAAAAAGGGCAGATTAGGCCTGTAATGAACACCAACTAATGTAAATCAAACTCATTCTGGTGATGGTATTTAACACTTTAAATAAAACATTTTCTTTACAGAACTTGTGTGCAGCACTTTGTTGCTTTTCTCGGAGACGGTCGGCAGCATCCTTCAGTGGAGCTCGTGGCAAACGGCACATGCAGCTGAAGAAGCAGCAAGCTTTTCTTCTCTGAGCAGTGCTGCCAATGAAACGTCATTTTTAGGATAACACGTTCACGGCCGGAGGTTTGGGGATGGTGTGTGCACGCAGGCCGGGGGAGCGGTGGGAGGCTGGGTCTGCCTGTCCCCCAGCCAGGCGTCGGGCTCCGCGCTGCGGCCACGCTCCTGCTCTCACGTGCCGAAACGGGTGCAGGGCTCCAGGGCTGGAGCTGCCTCCGAGCTGCCACCCCGGGCTGCGAGGACGTGCTCCGTCTCCGATATAACCAGCACGCTGAACGTGCTGGGAGGGTGAAGTGCTGCTGCCGGCTGGCGTGGAGCGGCTGTGCCACCCGGTTAGGCTTCCAGCGTCTGAAACAGGGTGGCCACACTCAAGGGGGCTGTTGGGGGTGGCTGTGGATCGAACTCCCATCCAGTGTCCGGGTGGGTGAGGAGGGCACTGCCCAGCCTTCCCAGGGCAACGCCAGCGGTGTTCCCTGCCCAGGTATGGTTCCTGCCACTAGGAAAGCTGTAGCCTTAGATTTTTAGCTGCTGGACTATAATATTAAACAGGTTGTTAAAAACAGTAAGTGTGCAAGCTTCCACCCCATCCCTAGATGCCACCTAATATTAGGTGCCTTTCTTCTATGAGCAGGGCACAAACGAGGACAGAGCAGCCAGCCGGCAGTGGTGGCTGCTGGGGCTGATGCAGCCTCTGCAGCAGGGAACAGGCGGTGGTCCACCACCTCTACAGCTCTGTGAGGGGCTGAGGGTGGAGATGGGGATGGAGATGGTGGGAGCGGAGGCTTTTCTCTCTACCTGACTGCTCAGAGGCAGCATCAGCACAGGCAGTGGTGACGGGGCAAAACACAAGCACTGCCACTAAGTCGGGTGCCTATGCCTTGGAAATTTACTGAAGGCTGAGAGGCTGGCTGGCAGTTTGCACAGCAAAATGTGAGTATTCGATTCCAGATACAAGGTGAAAGAAAAGCGCTGCGGTACTGTCGTGAGATAAAACCACCAAGAAAGCAAGCAAGTGTATTTTGGGCAGAGCACTGGTGGGAACTCTGGAGAAGGAAACTCCTGTTTGGTGTACTGCATCTGAAAGTGGGGTGCTGGGGGAACAGACCCAAATTTCTGGTGTGTTAAACCACTAACATCCCAGCAGGTCCCTCTTCTCCTCTGCTAATGCTGACATTGCTGTTGCAAGGGTGACAGGGCAGACGGGTACCTGGGTCGGAGCTGGGCTGTGATGGCGGGTGAGGCTGCCCCGTACCCTGGAGGACATCACCTCCAGCCCGGCGGTGGGCAAACCCACCTCCTCCCACAGCTCGACACGCCAGAGTTCATCTGCCTTTGGCACTCCTTAGAAATAAACACAGTTGCACTTCGCAAATGCTTGAGAAGGTTTGCTGATACAGCTGTACAGGCCCCAAAAAAGCCACAATATACTACTTTTCTAAAGGGTCCTTTTCTTCTTTGAGACAGTTTCTCCGGATTGCTTGCTGTTTCCCCTCACCAGCACCTTCTTGCCCACCTCCCCTTAATTTCAAACAAAACAAAACTGTAGATCGTTTCAATCTTAACAGTCCTGCTTTACTCATGACTACTAAGCATTGGCTCAGATGGTTATTCTGGGAAGTGTTTGTGCCAATAAAAAATGCGGTAAAACACTATGTCACCCTAATTGTGGGGCTTTTCTGCTGCCATGCCTTTACTGCAGGTCTTCAAGGCTTAAGTATTGAGATGATGTTGCCATGCTGAGGGTGAGTGTGGGGCCAGCACGTGCTAACCAGTACATCATTGCATTCTCGTAGCCTCCCACTATCAAATAGCTGTTCTCAACTATATAACTAATTTAAAAATAAGTGTTTTTACACAGAAGGTTAAATACCAATGCTTTAATATGACATAAAAGTTAACGAAGCATTAGATTTCACAGCTTCCTCACAAAGTTAGGTAATGCTGTGAGGGAGTCTAGAGCAGTTCATATTTGTTTCCTTAGCTCATACCTCTGTGCAAGTCTCACCTCCCTGTCACCCAAGCAGCAAAGAGCAGACACCAGAGCTGTAGGTCTTACAACAATCTTCCAACTGTGACTACCCTCTCCGTCCCTTCCTTGGCAAGTATTTAGAGTGAGCCTTTATCAGGAGCAAGCAGCTCTGTGAGAAAGAAGATGCACATATTCCCAGGCAAGAACAGCCCGCATTTAGGACAGATTAATGGGATCTAGCTTTAGCTGGCAAAAAATAAAGCTATATGCTACTAATACCAAAGATAAATTAACTTCTGGAATTATTGGTTTAATACGTGCCTATTTTAGCTGTCTTGTTTAGGATGGGGTGAGTCACTCTGGGGAGATCAGATTCTCTCGCTCTCTTCCCGTTGACCACAGAGGCAGAAAGCGATGACTGGCTTGGGTTGAATGTCTAATTTCACAGCTGCTGAGCTTAGGAGAAGCGGACCCAGCCTCAGCAGCCAGCAATAAGAACAAAGACTCCATGGTCCTTCATTATCAAGTCCTATCTGAACTGCCTGTATAATTATCAGGTCTGAGGGCAGCAGGCAGCCGATAACTGATGAGGGAGGAAATGGCTGGGAATTAATTTCCCAGATCTGACACACTGCCCTGTCAGGTCACTCTTCAGCCCAGTCCCAGGAAGAAAGAGAAGCAGCCATATTAATTAAACCATAGGGCATTAATGCCCCCAAATATATTTGACATGAGGTCACACAGAAAGAAAAGAGCATCCTCAATCTGCAGAAAGCGCATGACACAGGACTGAGGAAAAGTTTGTCATAAATGCCTGTCCTCTGTGATGCAACCAAGAACAGTTAATTAAGTGCCATCCAAAATGTACATATTGCTGAACTGGTGTTGGCATGAAGATGGAATGGCTGAGTGGCACTGGATGCCATTAGCTTTATGGACGTGGAGGTTTAGGATACCTCAATGCGGTGGGAGTGGATTTGGCACTGGTAGACTATTTCGAGGGCAAGACTTACAAGGGGCAGCTGAGGTCACTTGGCTTGTTCAGCCTGGAGAGGAGAAGGCCGAGGGATGACCTCATCGCAGTCTACAGCTTCCTCAAGGGGGGCAGCGGAGGGGGAGGTGCTGATCTCCTCTCTGGTGACCAGCGGTAGGACACGAGGAGGTGGAATGAAGCTGCGTCAGGGGGAGTTCAGATTGGTCATTAGGAAAAGGTTCTTCACTGAGAGGGTGGTCGGTCTCTGGGACAGGCTGCCCAGGGAAGTGGTTGCAGCACCAAGCCTGTCAGAGTTCAAGGAGCATCTGGATGATGCTCTTAGTCATATGGTTTAGTTTTAGGTAGTCCTGCAAGGAGCAGGGAGTTGGACCCGATGCTCCTTATGGGTCTCTTCCAACTCAAGACATTCTATGATTTTATGATTCTGTGATTTCTCTGGACAGATGTTAGCAGGACTAGTGTAAGAGTTGTTAGTCAAAGTCCTTCTGCCTAGCTGCATTTTTGGTAAGGGAATGATCAGTGTTTTAAAGATGATATTTATATTAAGGTGACACCACCCACTGAAATGAAAACAACACAATATACCAACACTTACTAGGCCAAAACTCAACCAGCATGTCCTGTTATGCCAATAGTGCATCTGACACATGAAGAAAAGGCCAGTACTACACTTGCCAGTGCATGTCAACCTAGTTTGAATGCCAATAGCGGCCAAAATTATTATCCCCTTGATGAGAATAAAAAGCAGATTTAGGGAAGACTGAGGGATGAAGCAGGAATGTGAAATTATCAAAGTAACAATGGGCAGATACTTTATTGATCCCCTGTTTTGTTTCTGGTTAATTAGCACTTTAGCTGCAGCATTCCTGAATAGTGGCAGACAGCTCCCTGAAGATGAGGAAGAGTCATTTATATCAGGCACCACCTCCTAGGGAGCAGCACACTGAGAGTGCTGCTGCCTGGGAAGCAACTTGGTTAAGAAGCCTGGGGACATTTGAAGTGCTTTCTTACAGTCTACCACACACTGGAAATGACACCAAGATTTTTCTTATTTAACAGTTTCTCAGCCCATATTCTGATTCCATACCAACTTTCAAGCTGTGACTTTTTGTTTCGGAGTCTGAACTCAAGACCTGCTTACTCTCAGATCTGCTAACTTGGTCTTTCAGAAGCCTTAACTACCACCTGCCACATGCCTGAGGCATCAGTGCACATATTTACACAGCCACCTGCACAAACAAAGGAGTCCCGTCCTTCACTGTGTTTCAGCTGTACAAGCCCAACCGCCTGCAAGCCAACAGCTCTGGCTCTCTAGGAACGGCCCTGGGGTAATATGGCATTTCACCAATAGATAACTTTATTCCTCACTGGGAAAGATACAAGCTGGAGAAGAGATATTTATTATATATCCTGATGCACTTTAGCCATTGAAACAAAGTGAAAGCTAAGAAGAGTAGATCTCAGAGTGAGCCAAGAAGCATTTGGGTCACAGGAAGGGAACCAGGCCACTAAATCAGCTAAAAATGAATCACGTCTCTAATTTGTCCCCTCAACACATGAGCCAGGTACTAGACAAGGAAATGTTGAGTGAAGATACAGAGGTGACATGTTCTTGCCAGTACCTTGAAGAACCTTAAACCAAAAAAACCCTGTTGGCACAGCTCTCAATTCTGAAAGTTTTAGAAAGATGAAAAAGAAAAAAAAAAAAATTAACATAAGAATCCCCATTTCAGATTTTTGTGAACTACATTCATTTCTAACGCAGGATTTCTTGTTTTCAATTAGCATGCTGAGGTATCAGTAAAGATCACGGTATCGGTACAGCTGTAGGGCTAGTTTTCTTTAGTTACACACTCGAGTAACTAAGAACTTATTTTTATATAGTAATTGTTTTCTTTACCTGCATAGGCACAGTTTTTACTTCCTTGTTTTCTTTAAGAATGAGCCATAAACTGTGAGAATGACCGAGCTGCCTCCCTGTGACCTTCCACATCTAATATGTGTCTGTTTTGTA
The DNA here is from genome assembly GCF_000737465.1 of Haliaeetus leucocephalus. Classification (NCBI taxonomy): domain Eukaryota; kingdom Metazoa; phylum Chordata; class Aves; order Accipitriformes; family Accipitridae; genus Haliaeetus; species Haliaeetus leucocephalus. The sequence goes on along the minus strand of NW_010972991.1, from coordinate 16,178,297 downwards.
CTTAAAAGTGAGCAGATGACTTAGGCAACAGATTCAGAACAATCTGGCATATAGTTTTCTCCTTCCCTCTCTCGGTAACTTTGCTTACCTAACCAGTGCTGATTAACAAACTTAATTGTGACAGCTGGATGTCAATGCAGTTCAGCAAGCCACACTTACAGCCCGAAATGGATGCTCAGGCTGTCTTCAGACATCTAATTTAGGTGAAACTCAGAGGGCCAAAATTAACAATCTATTTAATTGTACTCAATGGAAAGAGACAGGAGGCCCTCCAGGGTAATTCTAATTTAGGATCCTCTGGAAAGCCATTCTGAGCACCTTTCACTCTCAGCTGCATAGGAGGCCTAAGGCAGTTCAGCTCCCAAGGTAGGCCCTGCAAACAGTTCCCGAAACAACAATGCCACCCTCTGGATAAGACATAAAAGAATACCCGGTGCTTATTCCCTTCAGTACTTTCTGCTCCCAGAAAACGTCTGGGAAAGTCTCTCTCCTGAGACCTGAATGACAGTGAATTTGAATGCTGTGAAGGCAAAAGTGTGGGGAAGGGGAAAATGTACCCACTGAAGCTTCTCCGCCCTCTCATGCAAATCTCAGGACTTCAGACTAACACCGTGGCTGACCTTGGCCTCGGTGACAGACCATGGCATAAGGATGGGTTGTATTTCTGCTCTCAAGCAGCTGCTTGAGTTTCACTTGCAGGCAAGCAGGATGGAGCTTGGAGCCCTGCAAGAGCATCATCCCAGTGTACCTGCCTCACTTCAGCCTCTGGACCTCCTTCAGTTAGGTCACATCTGCACTACTCAATAGAACACACCAGCTCCAGTCTGCAGGCAGAGAGACCCAGTAGCACGGCTTGCTTTGCAAGCTGAACTCTCTTTCTTTCTCCCTTCCCTTCCCCTCGTCAGATAAGATTGCCTCTCCCAAAATGCTGGGAATGAGGGCTGGCCTATGCCATCTCCAAAGCATTTCCTGGGATAGTGCTGTCTGTCATGGGTTAAAACCATGGCAGAGGCCATGCCAGCAATGTGGCACAGCAGGCATGGTACCAGCCAGGGCTTTAGGGTATGGCCTGTCCTTGCTTACAGATGCAGACTGGCCACCTTTGCCTGTGGGGATGCAGAGCCAGATGGGAATTTAGGTGGATAAGTGAAGGATAGATCAGTCCTTTCCAAACTGGGCACACAGCATGTTTCTTGTCAGATTTGAAGCCTGTTCCTTTACTCCAGGTGTTCTTAAATAAATGCTTAAATAAATGCAGATCTGTTAAGGGAGAAAGGCTGAAGTCATGTTCTGGTTTCAGCTGGGATAGAGTTAATTGTCTTCCCAGTAGCTGGTACAGTGCTATGTTTGGGTTTCAGTATGAGAAGAATGTTGATAACACACTGGTGTTTTCAGTTGTTGCTAGGTAGTTTAATCTAAAGTCAGCTTCTGATGCCCAGCCAGCAAGAAGGCTGGAGGGGCACAAGAAGTTGGGAGGGGACACAGCCAGGGCAGCTGACCCAAACTGGCCAACGGGGTATTCCATACCTTGTGACATCATGCCCAGTACCTAAACTGGGGGGAGGAGGGGTGGGGCATCACTGCTCAGGGACTAACTGGGTGTCGATCGGTGGGTGGTGAGCAATTGCACTGCGCATCATTTGTATATTCCAATCCTTTTATTATTACTATTGTCATTTCATTAGTGTTATCATTATCATTATTAGTTTCTTTGTTCTATTAAACCATTCTTATCTCAACCCACGAGTTTTACTTTTCTTCAATTCTCTCCCCCATCCCACTGGGTGGGGGTGGAGTGAGTGAGCAGCTGCGTGGTGCTTAGTTGCTGGCTGGGGTTAAACCACGACAAGTCAACAAGAATTTCAGGAATTAAAAGCTGTTGTAAGATGGCCAGGCTCCTAGGCACTGTGAGCAAAATCGGAGGTTTTGGCCCCAGGCATACAAGGACCAATTCTTCCCTGCCCCAGGAGGGCTAGGCTACGTGGAGTTAAAAGAAATATCTGGGTCGTGTTGAAAAGCCACAATGTGCTGCTGCCACCACAGGAGAGATGGGAGGTGTGGGAGCTGGAGGGGGTACTAGAAAGGGCTACAGCATGTTGCCTGCCCCCCCATCAGCAGGAAGGGTAAGAGCCAGCCAGCTTGCTGAGGAGCTGCTTCAGGAAGAGTAAGCAACGGGATCCATTTTCCACTTTCCCAGTAGTTTGCTGTTCTGGCCAAATCTTACCTTGCTCAAGCTGGTCCTACTTGTACAAGTTTGCAAAAAGAGGACAGACTCATGGCCAGTTAATCACAATTAACAAGGATAACATGAATGAACCAAGCAAAGTAATTAAAGCCTGAGGAGAGGGGGAAAAAACCCAAAATGCTACTAAACAGTTCAATTCATTCCTCTCCATCCCTTGGCCACATCCAGGGTGTTGTCTTGTTTAGATCAGTATCTGTGATATTGTCCCATAATTGTTTCAACAGGTAAAAGAAACAAAGCAGCATGCAGGTGTTTTTTCTGATACAGCCATCCTTGACCTCAATATCACAACTGCTCCTAACTGATTTTTGGAAGGGATGCAGTTACTTGAGTTTCAGGGCTGAAGCTGATCTCCAAGCACCAGAGAGAAGGATAAGCCCTTCTCGTGGGGCAGGTTATCCTGCTCCTATCTACCAAGGAATGTCATGTACTTTCTTCTGAAGCATTTAGCAGGGGTACTTGTCAAACCGAGGTGAAACAAGAGGCTGGGATCCAGGATGGTGACTCCCATGGTCTTTGAGGCTAGCCTTAATCTTGCTGCTGATCTGCAGTCTTTAAGGATGCCAAGTAAAAGTGAAATGAGATGGTGTAAAAATCATGTTTATGAGTCTCCAATTGACATCCTCTTTCTTTCTCAAGTTCCCTTACATCCAAATGTGGTTATGGTTTTTATTTTACTATCCTATCTTTACTGAGCGCATGTATACAGGTCATAACTGTTAATACAGCTTGAGTTGTTCAAGACAAGTTCTTCTCTGAAAAAAAAAGCAAAAAAGTGTTGTCTTGGGTAGAGGCCAAGAAGAAAATGGCAAATTGGAAGGAAGCAGCTCACAATTCATGCAGAAAAGGAAAGTTAAGGAATAAGTGCCTGCCTTGCAAGGCTCCACAATGGGCCATTGTCAAATGACTCCAGATCCCATACATCATCTCCCCTGGAAGTGAACAAAAATGAATTTGTTTTAAGAACTATTACCCAAAGCTCTGCAGGGGGAGAAGAAGCTGGAAGAAGCTGCGATGCAGTTGTCTCCCACCGAGCCTTCACTGAAACTTTCTTTTGTTGGGAGAGGAGCTCAAGTCAGCCTCAGAGGAACTGCTTACTGGGAATGTGAAACCACACAGATCACTTGAGATCTTCAGGGATGATGGGCATGGCTATGTTAGATGGTGATCAGCATGTAGCCAGGGCTGGGTTTTTTTAGAAGTGTTTAGATGTCTCACTAAAAATGAAAATGCAGGTACCAATAATGACTAGTGAAATGGTGGTGTGGAGGAGCTGGAAGGACTCCTAGGCTCTCAAGTGATATGGAAGCACCATGAGCTGTGGGAGAAGACCTGCCCTCTAATTATTCCTCCAGTCAGCACTGAATTATGTTATACTCAGCAAATCCTTTCAGTGCAGTGTCTGAGAAGTACCCTCTGCCAAGTGCTCCACTCCTCCAGCAGATTGGGACTCGCCAGGGCAGGTAAATAAACTACCCTTTGGTATCTGCATAAGAGGCACATTATGTCCTTCTGATGGGACTGTTCCAGCTTTTGCATCTAGTGACACTAGACAGATTTTGTGGCCGTTGATCCCTGTTAGAGATTGGGCTCTCCTCCTGCCCTGGCACCAGGCTCCATTCCCTGCTGCATGGGTTACATAAATGCCTGATATGGGGTTATGCATGCTCCATGTGTTAGAACGTTAACTACCACCACCTCCCCTAGCTCCCCGCACTGTGTTTTACAGTGCCTTCACCTACATATGTAAAGCTGCCTTGGTACTAAAGTTTGAGGGTGCTCTGCTGTCTGCCAAGTCTCTAGGGATAGGACTCATCTCACCTGATTTCAAAGGTCAGCCACATGGACGTGTTTATCTGAGTGGTTCATTCTGGTCTCCCTGTATAGACAATGGAAATGGTACTTTTAGAATCCAATTTATCTGACATTTTAGATGTCTCCTTTAAGATGGAAATGAATCATAGCTTAGCTGTACCTATTCTCGTCACTGACTATAAAGGGAATAGCTCAAGATGTACGTCTAGTCCACTGAATCCCATTAACTGAGTCTTGCTATTGACTCAAATGGGCTTTTGACTGAAGCCTCCTACGTGGCTCCAGCACAGAAGAGGCACCGCTGCAGCATCCAGTCTGAGGCCACCGGAGACACATATTGAGTGCTGCAGGATGGCGGCTGAAATAACCTCAGTGGTTACCTTGAGCCAACCCAGCAGAGATGGCAGAGACATCTCTGGATATGTCTGAAATTGTAGGGCTTCAGGAGTTGTTTCTGGGGTGCAGAGTGAGAGCCCTCTCCCAAAGACAAATGGCTGCAGCCTTTCTTCTCTCAGGTAACTAATTCTGCCTCAGGCTGTTTTTCAAAAGCTTGCCAAGGCAGCTGTACTGCTCAGTCTTTCACCTATAGCATGAGCCTCAGATGCTGGAGAATGAGACTGAGTTTCCCCTTACTGCTGTAAGACTTCACACCCAAATCTTTTGCTGAGCACAAAAGGGCTCCCAAGAGCCAGCTCTGAGGCATGTCATGGAAAAGGGACTTACCCGGCCTCTGTGAAACTAGGTGGCTGGGTAGCCAAGGCAGAGGCAGACGGGCGTGCGGGAGTGCTGCTTGAGCTGACGGGTTAGGCATGCCTGAGTTCTGGTCCAGGATTTGAAGAACCTCTCTGTATTTTGGCTTTAAACAGCTACTGAATAAAATACACACCAACATCCCTGGCTAGAGACTGTCCACCTCTCAAAGACCACCTTATTCACAACCCAGAACAGTCTTCAACTCCTTTCTTTTCCTCTGTTGCAGACTAAACCCTGTGTCTCCACCACACTTTCTACAAGTGACATGGCCTTCATACATAAGCAGCCTATATCTGCTGTCTGAAAGAATACCTCTTCTTTTAATCTCCCTAAATCTTCCAATTTTGTCTTTCGTGTACTATCAACCATTATTTTAATCCTAAAATGGTACAATTTTATCCCTCTGATGCACGTTCATTCCATTTGGAGAGAATGATGTTCAGCAGGAAAACCTGTTACTGAGTTTTTGTCTCAGTTGTAGTTACTATTCAGTCACCTATTCAGAAGCCCCCTTCCCTTTTCCAAAGTGTCAGTCTACATGCTTGAGAAGGAAAGCTGTCAGAAAGCACGCACTTTGGAGAAGAGATAGAAGTAAAGCCATGATACTGTCTGACATCTCTAGGGTATATTAACGAAGTTTCTAACCCGATTTTATTTTGAATCTACTGCCCGATGGGCTTCCACTTCTGAATGAGGTACCCAGGCTCTGCATGGAATACACATGGAGAACACTTGAAAATGAGCCAAAACACCTAAGCTGTCACTCCACCTACAGAAACAGTGAAGAGAAGGATGTCAGTTCAGCCAAGGTCTCCTGACACTGTTGCCCCCTCACAATTCTCAGCAGCAGTCTGTGTCCTGCATCTGAAGGAAATGCCCTAACGCTAGACAAACAGGTCTACAAGAGGCTCGCAACAAGGTACAAAGATGTGCAGCCTGATTACATACACACAGCATACACATCAGCTGGGCCTGGGTTTCTCCTGTTGTTCCAGTAACACCAGTGAGACCTGTGGCTGGGGAAGGTGATAGACCCTGTGCTAGGAGGACACGGGGCTGCATTGTAGTGCTGTGCCAAAGGGGATCTGGCTTGTGTAAGGACTGCAGAAGTCACTACTGTGCCTGCAGGTTGATCCTGATTTTAGTGGACCAGTTTTGTAGCACAGACAACTAGCCTAAAATATTATATATGACATTGGTTGAGAAAAACATGAACATGTAAGAAAGGTTTCTTTGTGAGTCCTATGGACACCAACAGGCCAGTCAAGTCCAAGGAGGTGACAGCACCATACTTTAGCATATAGCACAGGTAGAGAAGGAGCGGTGCCTCCTGAGGCTGCTCCAGAGGCATGCAACCGAGTAGACACTGGAAGAAAGCAAGCCAGAACACACCGAGGGAAATACACTACCTCTATTTCCTAAAATTCTTTCTATATGCTACCAATAACTCCTGGGCTTCCCTTCCAAACTTTCAGAGCTGCTGTACTCAGGAACAAAACTTCTGCTAATAGGCAGGTGTCCAGCCCCACAGAAAAGAGTTAACAAGACCAAAGGCAAAATGCTAAGGCATTTGGCACTTTCCAATTAAATGGCATACTTTTTTTTCTGAAACACTGGAAGATTATTACTTAATGATGCAGCTAAACCACAGACATGGTGCTTTCAGCATCACTGTGAGCCTTTCAAGTCTGGATGTTGTGCTAAAAGATATCCCCCAGCATGAGAGGAGACTGGTGGCTTCATAAAGGAATTTCAGAGATGGGTTCTGTGGCCCAAGTATACCCATCCTTTCTCACATCCATCTCTTTTCCTTTGCATTCAGAGGAAGAGAAAATGATCATGGCATCCAAACCAGATTTGTGCAGGTATGTTGATAAACAACAAAGATAATTGTTACCTTGGAGAGCAGATTTGATAATAAATTATTTTTATTATTACATATTATCTCTAAAGCAGCTGAAATTAAGCTGAATGCCATTACTTCTACCTATGCTTCTCTCTCTGGCCATCTTCTGGCTCTGCTACTAAACTTCAGTTGAACTGATTATTATTTAATTTGCACGTTATTTTAAACCCTAGCTTGTAGAAAAGATGTTGCTTAAAGGAAGGAACTGGAACTTGCAAGTTAGCCTCCGTGATTTCAGTACAAGCTGAGAACACACAAAACCAGCCCAGGAATTGTACTCTCTTTTTTAAAACAATTTATTGTTTAAACTTGAGGAGCCCACCCTGGAGATGTCTGTCTCAGATCCTTATTTCATCAAAGTCAACAACAAAATTCCTGTTGACTGATGCAGTTAGAGCTGTACCCGGTGGACTTCCATCCATTGACTTTTAAGGATTTGTCACTTGGGAATGGAAAAAAGTATGCAAAGTTTGTTGGGTTTTTTTATGGTGACTATTAGGATGAGCAACACAAAAAGACACTTTCTTGAATGTTTTCCCTCTAGTAAAACTCTCATTTCTGTTAAAACTTATCTTTAAGGTTTAGCAGAGAAAGGAGAGCAGGACTTGGTGCCGGTCAGGGTGAGTAGAGGACGGGCCAAATTCAGCAGAGGTATAACATCAGTTTGCTGGCTCGGCTCCAGAGCCAGCCTTTAAACATGTTTTTGGTTTAGGGCAGCGCACTGTAAAGCACTTCTATAAAAGTTTTATTACCTCATAATAAACCAGTGTTGACAACAGCTGTTGAGTGTAATGTATTATCTCTACTAAAACGCTGGTTTTCTCCAGAATTTAGCAAAGGTAAACAAAAGAGTTATGCTGAGAAGGGCAGATGATTTCCAGGCTGGCTGAGGACAGAGCCACCGAAAGCAGCAGTCAGCTGAGGGTGACGGATGGGAGGAAGATGTGCAGCCTCTGCTCTGAGTCACTGGGGGCCTTGCAGAGCCCCAGGAAACCAGTGGGAGATAACAGGCTTGCCCTGTGCACTGAAGAGTGGCAGGAAACCAAAATATAAAAGGTTTTATCTCCACTAAAGCCTCCCATTTCCTATGTTAAAAGGTTTGCTCCCTACAATAAATTTCAATTTTAATGGTGCTGAATCTTTTTGCTTTCCCAGCCCCAGGAAAGGCAAAGTGGAGAGTTATCAGTACAGTTTGTTCCCTGCTAATTAGTTCTGAGGGCTCTGCCTTGCCTGTGGAGAAAGGGTTTAGGTTCTCCTTCTCATCCTTGCAGAAAATAGTGGTTTCGTACTGGAGGATTAATTTATTCCACTGCAGATCACGGCATACTTGAAGGAAAAAAAAAAAAGAGCTCTACATTAGATGCTTGTACTAAGTGTTACTGGCACACGACAGCAGACCCACAGGCTGGCAGCAGCCTCTCCTGCCAGCACACGCACGGCCCTTGCCCACTTGGCTGCCTGTCCGTGGCAGCCTCAGCAGTCACACTCCCAGGCACATGATGTGCAGGTCGGAGATGAACTTCAGGTTGGATTATTTCGCTCTTCAAGTGCAAGGCTCCGTGGAAAGCACGGCTGCAACCAGACACTCAGCCATCACAGCACTTCTCTGAAAAGCCTTTTGCTGAACTGTGCTATGTCCACTGCTTTTTCCCCACTAGAACAGAGCATGATTTAGTGATGGGCTTTTATGCCTCTCTCCGAGTTTATTCTACCTTTCCCTGATGTTCAGAATGATCTTTATGCATATACTGTATTTGACAGACAGAAGTCAGACATACACAGACACAGGCACAGTGAAGACACCAGTGTATGGGCAGGCCATGGAGTGAAATGAATCTGTTCAGTGGGGTCCTGACACCCTCTCTTCCATCCTCCTGCTCTGATGGCACTTTTCCCTTCAGTAGATATAAGATGTATCACTGTCCCACTTAGCCTTGTTACATGACCAGTAGACTACACGGTTTTATATTTTGACCTTTTTCTTGGAAGAGAATCCCATACTAACATTTTTAAAAGAATCAATACTTATAAATGAGACCCATGAAATCATGAGAATAAAAGAAAGAGAGGGAAGACAAACGAGAAACTTTTGCAGTCTGCTCAGGCTGCATTACTTTCTGCTCAGTTATTCACCTCACACATAGAGAAAGCTAAATCCTAAGATCTACAAACCACTGATGTTAAGATGGTGCAGTTGTTTCACAAGCACTGACCTCTGCTAATTGCAGCAACCAATTTCACTTCTCAGCAGTGTCTCCCTGGCCTATGAGGCAAGAACGACTGCATGCAACACATATGCAGTACTGGACTGGATTTCAGCTCTGGTTTTAACTTCCAAGGGTTTGGGGATCAAAAACCTCAGAAATGCAGTCATAGTCATTCAATGTTTAACATGTTTCAGACTGATAAATATCCAGGCTATAATATCATGGCTGCTTGGCTGAAATTACCTCAAAGCTTTGCTCAGAAGGCAAATACCAAATCACTACTTTCATCACTGAAAATTGCATGAGTATTTCTAGTGACTATGCAAGGGGGTTTTGTGCCTTCGCCATCTTGTTTAGATAACTAGAACTGATTTCACAAAACTGTCTTTCAGCAAACACTGAACTGAAGTTGCTGGAGACAAACTTAGGGCTGGGTTGATAGCCCTGGGCAGTAAAGTCTTCCTTTTACCCACTAAAGCAGTAGTAATGGAAGCATCCCCACACTGCCTCTGGATGCTGGCAGACTTTAAACCACTTACGCTATTTCCAGAAAACATCTCAGGAGCAGTCTTGCACTAAAACCTTGGCTCCAGACCTCCTGAATACAACAGAAATGAATAAGACTGTTTGTCGCTATTGGGACTTTTTTAGGAATTGGATGCATTCATGAATTTTTAAGGCTGAGACATGAAACATGAAATTTCCAGATGCTATACAGTAGCCATATAAAATATTGTCCCCATATTTCCTTAGTGCCAAGAATATCTTTTATAATGTTAATAAAATTAATAGCAAGTCAGAAAGTATAAACATTCACTGAAAGAACTGAAGCTCTATGTCAAGAGGGAGGCATAACTGGTTCAGTTTTCTGTAAATGGAGAAGTAATTCTGAGTGGATAGACCATGAGAGGTTTCAGAGGTTTCTAATAGGACTGATGTGGTGCCTGTAACTGGAAGGTCTGTACTCAGTGACCCCTTCTGGGATGCCTGCCTTTCACAGACTCATTGTGAAATCACAGAATAGTCATTGAAGTCATATCTAAGTACACTAAACATATTCCTGTGCACCTCAGTTCCCAATTTAGAAAAAATAATAATAATAATAATACTGTCGCACCTCAGAGCACACAGCTTTTCTGTGTACCTCACTTTTGTGCTTAGAGGGTGCTTCCCAAAACCAGAAACCAATTAAAAATTGTTATACACATATTAACACATATTATTTTCTACCCCTTTTCCCGCTCACTGTTCCACTGCTCCAGTGGGTCCTAAGGTTGGTGTTTGCATTCTGGTGTTGGTGGGGAAGTTTCCAGCACCTGTAGTGCCTCTCTGGAGGAAGATGATGTTCATGTTGATGGTTTCCTCTTCCTCTCTCCAAGATCCACCTGGGGTCATCCTTTGTTAACAGGCTCTTGCACCTTTGTTCTTTCTTCACCAGTCTTCAGCTCCATGTTGTATCCGAATTCACTATAAATGGTGCCTTTTACAGATGTTAGATACTACTTCATGTTCTCTTTGTTACCCCTAAAACCATTTTTCTCCAGCTCTGGCTCTGTATTTCTTTAACTGACTATTAGGGAATTGTTTATAGCTAGAGGGTCTCTGGTGACAGCCTGCGCCCCATCTCATATCACCCATTGCCTGTGCTCCTCTATGTTCCATCCTGTGTCCTTACTTCCCAAGACCTCTGCTTTTGCACCAGCTCTGTATTCCTCTGCACTACATCCTGGTGTTGGAGTGGTAGGTATCTCAGTCAGTGCAAAGTTAACTGCTTGTTACTGCCTGGTATCCACCTAAAGTTAGGGCTGTGTCACACAAAGTAAAAGATGTTAGCTGTAGACATGTGAACAATTAGAGAACTTGCTGTCACAGCTAAACCGAGTAAACCGGAGCTGCAGGCAGGTCAGGGAGAGTTCAGACAGGGCAAGCCTGACCAGCTTCAGTCCTGAGCCCTTGCAGATTCATATCAAAGCTTATGGCCTGTTACTAGTGAAAGCAATACTGTAGTACAGGGTTACATGGTTACACAGTCCCCCGATGTCCCAGTGCTGTGGCCTGGGGATGTGCTGCCTGTGTCAGTGAAAGCAGAGCAAAAGTAAAAGCAACAGCAGAAGCAGATGTGATTTTTTTTTCCTGTTAAGGCAATGTGGTGCTGTCCCACAAACGGGGTCCATTTACCCGGTGTGCAAACCAATAACACACAGAGTTGAGGTATTTTCAAATTAATTTCATGGATGTGCATGAATGGGCGCCTGTCCCAAGACAGCACACACTTGTCTCAAAAATTCTCACATTTATACACTCAACTAATACATACTCATTATTATTTTCCTTCATGATTGGTTCTTTCTTCTTTGCCCCTCATATAAATTAGTGCACAGACTCTGTCTTCTTCCTCCATTGTCTTCTTTTGAGTAGGTGGTATCATTTGAGTAGGTGGTCAGTGAGTCGGTGGTAGCGATCTCCCCCTGTAGGAATTACCTTTTACCTACTTCTTACTGTGCCGTGGCAGTTTCAAGTGGTTATTCAAGGTTTGTTAACCAGACCACAATCCATTACGTTCTCTGACCTAAGCATTCTACCTATTTACAAAGCCCCATTGTCTAGTAGTTTATTCCAAAACCCTAAATCATGTCTAGTTATTGTTTCCCTATTTTAAATATTAGCTGATGGGGGCTGTACACAGGACTTTAGCAGCTCCCTGGTTATTTCTATCATATTATACATATTAATTGATTACAGTGTGACAAACATTATGCTCAGAAACTGCCTTTGCTGTAAATACTGAAGACCAAAATGATGCTGGGGAAAAGAATCATGTGAAGGCTCTGGAATGACTCCACAGAACCTGTAGGCAAAGGCCTCCATAACCTAGAGGGAGGAGATAACTTGGAAAAAAACACCTCAAGTACCACAGCCTACGAAGTCCTGAGGCACCAGGCCTTCAGTTTACAGGAGTTTGCTCTGCAGCCTCTCCTCTCATGATTTCCAGCTTTGCTAAGCCAGCCGTGAAAACAAAAAATGCTGTAAAACAAACTGCAAGGAAGATTAGGAAAATGGTTCCTCCAAAACATAGCTCTGAGGAGCCCAAAGCCATGGTTATCTCCCACACCCACATTTTATGTAAAATGTGTCTGGCTTAAGGAATTACTTCTACCAGCCTCGCAGAGGGCTGTGAGAGCACCCTGCGCTTGGCGCTGCGGTGGTGGTAGACAGGGACTGGCACACAGGAGGTGACTGGCAGGGATGGAAGCTCTCCTTCACGCTGGTGGGAAGGTTTGTGAGTAACACAGAATTTCATGTTGTAGGCTGGGGACAGCCTCTTGTAATACTGGGTATTATACATTTACATAACAAAAATAAAGGAATGTAATAGCTGAATACATGATATCCTGGTTTTAATAGGAAGGAAAACCACAGCTATGCTGTGCAGCCAAACATGTTCTGCAGCCAGACCAAAAATGTGAAGATTGCCTCTCTGAGCCAACTATTGTGTTTTAAAGCAAGGGGACAAAGATTTACGATCCCCACGCCGATCTGTGAAAGCTTGACTTCCTACAGTGTCAGGGTCAGATGAAATGCAACACTTCCATAACTGGTATTTCTCCATAGACCATGAGAAACATCTGAAACAAAGTACTTGTCACTGTAATGTTTGCCATACCCTACCTTTGACTCATCCAAGACAGATCTGTATCTCCTACCACAGTAGTCATAGCTATCAGCAGAGACATTTTTTAAGTTCCTTTCATTGTGTTACTTGTCAGACACAACCATTAAGGGATCATTAGCAGATAAATGCTACTCAAAATCATGTTCTGACGCTGGCTAGAAGGGCTTACTTCAACTTTTACCTATACCCTTGTATTTTTATGTTTACCTGAGGAACTGTGCTATACAGACCTTACTCAGTTCCCTTTAAAATTAAAACTAAGTTTTTCATAGAGGGAGGAAAATCAGCCCAGCAGAGGCCTTATGAAAACCTGAGCAGAGAGCTGAGAAAAGGACTGGCAGAGACAGCTCATATTAGCAATCTGCAAAATCCCTTCTGTAATTACCTTGATATCAGGAAAATACAAGTCCGCTTCTTCTTCACACAGTCAGCATGCGACCCTTTGGGATTTTTACCCACTCTATATTGGGTTTGAACAACCTTTTGTTCCTCAACGTGAAGCATATATATTTGTGGGGGATTTCAGGTCAAGTCAGGCTGAGCTGTGTCATACTGCCAATAAAAGTAAGCTGTAGTATGCCCAGGACTAGCTCTCACTAGTTCTCTGATCCAGTACCACGTAGTTGGTGGATCCAGGGCTGGCAGAAGGTAGAGTGGGGAATACATGGGCACGCGGTAAGGGTAGGGAGGAACCACCTCCCTTGGCAGCAGCTTGGCCCCAGGCTGCAGTGCTGCACCATAAGGGCAGGTCTGCCCCAGGATTTCAGTGCTGTGCATGGGACCTGTGTCGTGGTTTAACCCCAGCCAGCAGCTCAGCCCCACACAGCCGCTCACTCACTCTCCCCTGCAGCGAGAAGAGAATCAGAAGAGTAAAAGTGAGAAAACTCATGGGCTGAGATAAAGACAGTTTAGTAGGTAAAGCAAAAGACGTGTGTGCAAGCAAAGCAAAACAAGGAATTCTTTCACCTCTTCCCATGGGCAGGCAGGTGTTCAGCCATCTCCGGGAAAGCAGGGCTCCATCATGCATAACGGTTACTTGGGAAGACAAACACCATCACTCTGAACATCCCCCCTTCCTTCTTCTTCCCCCAGCTTTATATGCTGAGCATGACGTCCTATGGTCTGGAATATCCCTTTGGTCAGTTGGGGTCAGCTGTCCCAGCTGTGTCCCCTCCCAACTCCTTGTGCCCCCCCAGCCTCCTCGCTGGTGGGGTGGGGGGAGGAGCAGAAAAGGCCTTGGCTCTTTATGAGCACTGCTCAGGAATAACAAAAACATCCCTGTGTTATCAACACTGTTTTCAGCACAAATCCAAAATATAACCTCATACTAGCTACTATAAAGAAAATTAACTCTATCCCAGCCAAAACCAGCACAGCTGGCTTCAGGCACCATGCTTTGAAGCTGCCCAGCTGGAGCAGCTTGCATGTATCTCCTTAGCAATAGAGCAGAGTCTTGCTGCAGGTGCACCCTTAGTCTCTGTTAACTGCCTCTGTAAACATCAAATCCCCCATCATGCAACTGCTAACAGTCATCCTCACTGATCACAAGTGTCAGTCAGGTTTTAAGCAGCAAAGCTGCATTGGCAACTGAGGTCTTAGTTAAGCCTGCCTGGTACTGCCAAAGTCCTACCTGGATCCACAAAGTAGGTGATCCTCTGCCTACATTGGCAGAGGGGCACAAACTAAGAAGTGTTTTCAGAATATACTACCCATGCTGTTAAGTGTCCTCGATTCTGTGTGTAACAATCAGATATTCACTGGACGGAGAGAAGCACCAGGCTGGGGCACTGCTACACAGCTGTGGAGACCCGTGCTGCAGGCACTGCTTCCACAAATCCTGGAGTTACTTCTGCCTCTGCCTCTACACTTATTTAATTGTTCCCATTCACAGCTTCAGCCTCACAATACACACAATTGCTTGTTCTGTGCTTTGTAGCAGCATGTGCTTACACATCTGTAGGTCCTATTGCCTCGAGCTAAGTCCAGAGAGCAGATGGTCTCCAGCTGTATCATTATGTGCTCTGGTTTCATCCGTCTTTCCTGAGCTGAACCATGCCTGTTCGAGTGGGCTGTCTTAGGGTAGGCAGGAGGCTGGCAGGAAAGCTCTGAGCAACGGAGTGGAAAAGCGGCACCATCAATGAGGAGGCAGCCTTCTCCCACCGAGAACCACTGCACCAATCCTAAGCGTGGAGTTATACCTAGCATTCCCCTAAAGGGGTGGGTTTGGTCATGGTTTTGAAGGTGAGCCATTCTGGCCACTGGGCTATGTAAGAAATGTGATGGGAACTCTGCTCTCCTGGGCAATCCTATCTTCCTGGCAGAGGGGATCCCTGCAGCCTCAGCTGGGAAGGGAGCTTTGCATTGCTTGTCTCCCCATGAACAGGCTGGTGTGATGAAGGAGTCATTTACTGGTACATGACTGATTTACGTCACTACGTCTGCTGTGCCGCACACATAAAACCCATGAGTTTAAGCACTTTAGTAAGCGCTGTTAAAAATTAGGCCATAGTATCTGACCTGACATTTTTATCATTATTTTCTATACTTAGTCCTTATGTGAAATTCATTGATTACAACAGACTTAGGATCAGGTGCTGTGAAAGTGAAATCCATACTGAATTTAGAAATCTATGGGCATGATCCATTGATTTTGGTGATATTTGCTCTGATAGAGTGCAGCGTGTTCTCTGCTTGTAGTCAAAGAAGGAAAAAACTGCCATTACAATGCTCAGGCAGCGTGTCAAGTGCACACTAGGAATTTTGCCCACTCTCAGACAAGACCTGAAACAGAAACAAGCCACATCATGTCTGGCCTTGACATGGCATCACAGTGAACACAGCTTGGGACCCTCGGTGGTTCAGAAGATACTTTTGGATCACTCCTGACCAGCTGCTGCTGTTATAACCTGCAGCCACTGTGCATCCTGCAGCCTGAGTCATTACAGCTTCTTCTGTGTGTGAGGAACTTGACTTTCTAAGTGGGCATGCCACCATTAGAGCCTTAGCTTGACCCTGAGGTTTTGCATTGCTCAGTGGCTCACACATATTCGAGGCAAAAAACCTCCAACCCTTTGTCCTTGGTTCAGTAAGTTGAGTCATTCCTGTATGTACAGCTTCAGTAACAGAAGTGCTTTATTACGAGAATAGTCAGAATTTGAGGAATTTTTCTTAGTAATAGTACAGAATGTGTATTTATAGAAGAACTTGTAGAGGGAGGTGCAGCTTCAGTTAGCAGTAACCATGTTTGCAATTTATTTTTTTTAAAATGCATAGGAAAAATGGAATTAGTTTGCTTGTTGATGCTCCCAGAGGTGTTAAGATGGCATTGAAGGAAGACAGTGAAGGAAGCACAGAGCAATACAAAGTTATAACTTTATTAAAACTGTGCATTACAAACCTGGAAAATGGTATTTGGATTGTAACTTGAAATGAATTAACTTGAAATATCCTTAAAACATCCAAACATCCTTACCTCTGCCCTGCAGAGATGAAATCCCAGAGCCATCCCATTTGCCTTGAGAGGGTGCTGGCACATCAAACATAGAAAGGGAGGAAAAAGGAGAGATAAATAAATTATGACTCTGAAGAAGCAACTGATTTTTTTTTTTTCTCTTTCTGTCTTTCCTGGGCACAAGTGCCTACCTGCAGCCTTGAGGCACTTCTGTGAGACTTGGTTTTGCACAGCCACATTCTTTGGATGGGAATGACTGGCTTACATTTCTTTCCCTTAAAGGTGAGCCAGAAAGAAGACATTGTGTGTGTCTTTTGCCCAGTGGCCCAGTGGAGGGAAGTTTTGTATCAGTTCCATATACTATCTAAGGTGTTTTAAAGTAATTTTTCTTTTTCTTTCCCAGAAAATGCCTTCAGCACAGGGCAACTTGGGGAAGGGCTGAGAAGCAAAGGAGAAGCAATACATTCTGGTGCCCCCAAGGCCAGATCATTACAGCCACAGCAGTAAAAGGCAGCATCACACCTGCGGGATTTGGAGACTGTGTTGGCAGCATGTGTCAGAGACTCAGCGCACTCCTAAAAGCAGGCCTCCGAGATGACTTTGGTGGGGTGTACCTAACATGTGCTTAGCTGCAGCTCCTCATAGATCTCCTCCTGCTCATGCAGCTGCTGGTTGCCACCCTCCCCGGTGTGGATACAACTATTTGGGCAGAAACATAGCTCAACTGAAGAAATAACCATTTTCTGTTATGTGTTATTTTCAGCCCAGATCAGTTCTCTGTTCATCACCTGGACTCCCAAGTGTGGTGTCCTCACTTGGCAGTGAAGGGTGGGAATCACAGGACAAGGAAGGAAGAAGTAGCATCATCTAGTGTCCTGCATTTTCCTGTGAAAGCATGGAGACCAAGGGATGGATTCATTTGACCCAAGTGGTCACGTAGATTCTGATTTACAGCAGATGGAAGGACACAAGCAGCTGTGCCATATGACCCATTTCATCCTAAAGCAGTCAGGGCAAATTGTACCGTACATGCACACATTGTCCATAAAGAGAATTGCGAAGGGCAAACCCGCATGCAGAGATGTAAAAGCAGATGAGGCCAGTCACAATCCTACATCCTCTCAGGACCTGAACGCAGTACTGGAAGGGCTCTTGGGACCATAGGTATGTAAGGTCCACCTAATTGCTCTGAGGTGCCAAAGTAATTTTGAATGTTGCCCTTATTTTTTTCTTGACAGAGTAGATTAAAAGGGTTTTCATGCCCTGCCACAGGCGGAGGGCTAACTGGCTGGGAAGCAGTTTTGCAGAGAAAGTCCTGGGAGTGTGGACAAGAGGTTGACCTTGTGTCAAGGAAGCCAGTGTATCTTCGGCTGTATTCGGCTTCATGTTGCCAGCAGGTCGAGGGAGGCAATCCTTCCCCTCTGCTTAGCACTGGTGAGGCCCGTCTGGAGCGCTGTGCCTAGTGCTGGGCTTTCCAGTACAAGAGAGACAAGGACATGCTGGAGCAAGCCCAGTGAAGGGTCACAAAGATGATTAAGGGACTGGAGCATCTATCATACGAGGAGAGGCTGAGAGCTGGGGCTGTTCAGGCTGGAGAAGAGATGGCTNGGGTTGATCTCGTCAGTGTGTGTAAATACCTGATGGGGGGTGGGCGTAAAGACGAGGAGCCAGACTCTTCTCAGTGGTGCCCAGTGCAGGGACAAGAGGCAATGGGGGCACACTGAAATAAAGGAAATTCCATTTCAACATAAGAAAAAAATATTTCTACTGTTCACTTGGTCAAACAGTGGAGCAGGTTGCCCAGAGGGGTTGTGGAGTCTCCATCCTTGGAGATATTCAAAACCTGACTGGATACGGCCATGGGCAACCTGCTGTAGCTGACCCTGCTCTGAGCAAGAGGCTGGACTAGATGATCTCCTGAGGCATCTGCCAGCCTCAAGTACTCTTTGATTCTTCATTTTTTAAAGACCTGGTTTTAAAATATTTTTCCTTCACATTGTCATTGCTGGGAAGCATTAAGCTTTTGTGGATGTGTCAGTGATACATCAGTAGCAGTCAACATGGTTCACTTCAGTTAGTTCAACTTTGAATTTTCCGGGCTCAGAATAGATTATCTGGGGTATGTGTTTCATTCTTAGCCTTATCTCGCTGATGAGCAGCTTTATCTCCATTTTAATATACATGGTTTGTCTAGAAATATCTTTGGGCTTTAAAAGTTAGCAAAGAGTTCATAAATAAACACTGAACAACATCCTTTGCTATTTTTAATGTTTTGCTGTTATGGAGTCTGGTGGCAAAACCACTTAAATTTTTTCAACTTTTAAGGAGAGATTCAGAACAGACCAAAGCAGTCAGAGCACACTGGCCAGCAAAACCATGTTTGCATTGCCAGAGCAGAACAAAACCAGCCAAGCCTTACTTGTCTTTAGTTCCCAAATGCCTCATTTCCTTAGCACACTCTGTTATAAAGACCAGTATTTTGTGAGGGGCAGAATAGTTTTATTTCCTCTTGTTCATGTGTCCCTGATTCATTACAGAAAATACAAGCATTACAGGTCAACAGTAACAGTCAGACAGGAGAA
Organism: Haliaeetus leucocephalus; assembly: GCF_000737465.1. Classification (NCBI taxonomy): domain Eukaryota; kingdom Metazoa; phylum Chordata; class Aves; order Accipitriformes; family Accipitridae; genus Haliaeetus; species Haliaeetus leucocephalus. The sequence goes on along the minus strand of NW_010972991.1, from coordinate 16,159,665 downwards.
AACTCCCAGCTGTCAACTACAATGTCATATAAAATAATCAATGAAATAAATAGACATTGGTTAGGGTGTTTACAATGTAATGTTTTTCTAAACCTGGTTGATGCATAAGACTACTCTGACTTTAAGCTCCACTTAAAGTTTGGATGATCCGTGTCTTTGTACTACCAGACTCACTTGAGACACATCCCAGAGAAGGAAAGGACATGTGATGAAGCTCTTAAAGGTGCTAGAGGTGACATGAAAAATGGATGAAGAGACCCACATGGCAGTTCTTAGAAAGCTGAAGTACAAGCATGTGCTCTATTTTTCAAACATGAAGTGCTTCACGTATCAAAGTTAGGTTGTGACAGTCTGAATGGATAGACAGCTAGATGGGTAAAAACTGATTGGGTGGTCAGGCTCAGAGGGCAGTGGTTAATGGGCCATAGTCCACCTGGATGCTGCAGAAGTAGAGTGCAGGGGTCTATCCTGGGACCTGTCCACCGAAACATCTTTACTGATGACCTGGAGGAGGTGGTGGAGTCTGCTCTCATCAAGTTTGCATACAACACTGAAATGGGGGCAGGAATCAGACAATATGCTCAAGGGCTGTGCCATTCAGAAGCATCTAGTGAGGCTGGAGGAATGGGCCAAAAGGACAAATTCAGAAAAGGCAAATGCAAAGTCCTGCACTTGGGGAGAAATAGTAGAATCATGAGATAACAGATAATTCAGGTTGGATGGGACCTCAGTAGGGCCCCAGGGGAGGGGGCTTGAGGGAGTATGGATATCAGTGTCTGGGTAATGTGGCCTGGTGGGGCAGGATGGGATGGGAGAGTCTTCAGTTTGACACAACACATTTGAGAAAACACTCACCTTTTATGAGATCCAAGTTCTGAAGTGCAAACTGTAGTGAAATTTTAACCAAAAAGACTGCTTGGCAGGATTTATTGCATTTAATAGTTTGATATAGGACTAGCTCCTGGCTTTGGTGTAAAACAGGAGTATTTGAAACACTGTAGACCAGTAAGGGTTTAGCGGTGTTGTTTTTAAGGGAGTACACATTAGCCATTCTAAATGATCTGTCAGCGTTGTTCCATACCGACTCCTGGTATTAAGTTGGGAAGCGCCTCGGAAAGGCATTTCCAGGGCTGCAGAAGCAGGCAGCTGCCTGGCATGGGGCACGGGCTCTGCGAGGCATGGGCTGGCACAGCACGGGGCTGGGAGCTCAGGGAGCTCGGGGTGGTGGCAGGCTGCCTGCAGGGACGCGGGTGCTGCCAGCCCAAACTCGAGCTGGCTTCTCAGCAGGGATCAGCCAAGACTGCAGGCTGGCAGCGGAGGTGGCAGGAGGGGCAGCCCTGGGGTGCCCAAGGGAGAAGCGGGGAGAGGGAAAGGACCTGGGGAGGGAGCGGAGGCTTGGAGAGCGCAGAGCTGGAGGACGGCCAGGAGTAGAGCTCGGCGGGTGTCTGCACTTCCAGAGCCCCACAGGAGTCTGTCAACACAGCGTGAGCGCAGGGGCCACGTCCCTGCCTGTCTCCCAGTGAGCTGGTGGGGACGGAGGAGCACCGCAGGGCTCTCCAGAAACCGTGGGCAGCTCTGCAGGCGGCTCCCTGCCACCGGGCAGGTGCCACTGCCCCCAGTCCCACGGGGAGCCAGGTCTGTCTCGCACTCTCCGTGGATCCAAAGGGTGCAAACTGTCTGTGCTGTAACTTTTACCTCCACAGGAACTCGCTCTAAGTTGATGGACTTGGACTGACTTCAGAGTTTCTGTCTGGGATGAATGTGGCTTTATCCACACCCCTTTTTCTCTAAAATCATTGATTTGGTAGCTCAGGAACACCTGTGCCTCGCTGCCCTACCGGTTGCATTTGTGCTGGTGAAGGATCACGCGGGGTTATTTCCCCTCTGACAGCTGGTACGTGGCACTCAGCACCACTGCTCGCGTGCCGCAGCCTCGCTGGCTCAGGGCAGAGCCCCAGCCACCTTTCTGGGCTGAGTTTGTAGTGGACCCTTCAAATCCAAAGCAGGTAGCACAACGTATGTTTGGATAAAGCCTAATTCCCCCTGTTCATTATGCTGTAAGTTGAGAGTAGCATCCACATTGACTTCAAGGACAGCAGGACGGATTGAAAAGTCCTCAAAATATAAACGTTTCCAGTGACAGCTGTCCATGATTTACAAACCATTCTCCATCCACATTGACAACTAGCACATGAATAATAAAGAATACGCTTAAGACAAAACATTTTGTACAATTACTGTTTCATCAGTTGGTCATATTACGTTACTCAGAAACGTAGCCTATTCTGTTGCTTAACACTGCTCTGCTTGTGTTAACACAAATGACTACTTTTGTCACCAGTTGGCTAAACTAATGCAGAACTTGGAAAACACATTTCCTGAGCTAATGGCAGGAACAAATAGCCACAAAAGAGTGAACTATTTACACATTTCTCCTTTGGGATACAAAGTTCAGAATAATTACCACAAACACAAAAGATGCTGTACTAGAGTTTTAATTAAAAACAAAAACAATATAAAATACACACAATAATTTTGAGTTTGGGAAACAGGAACAAATCCCATTCTTTTTTGCCACACAGGCTAATAACTGGTTTTAATGTGATGCATTTGTATCACTAAAGCCATTTATCTCAACCTTTTTTAAGTAAAGAACTTGAACTTTGAGGGAAAAAATCCACCGGCCATTTTGTATGGTCTTCCAAGTATTGGTTAGCAGTTTAAAGGGAGGGAAATAAATAAACGAAGTACTTCACATTTAGATTAAAAGAATTATAACAGTCTGCAAAAAATTATAATTTTACAGCTATTAAAAATACTATTTAAGCTTGGGGTGTGGGCAGGACACATCCTGGCCAGCTGCATGGAGTTACGCCTGCAAAGAGTTTTTAAATCAGTTTACTGTAGTTTGAGAGCACGTTCTGCAATCATGTTAAGGTGAAGGATCACTGGCAAGCCCTGGGGTGCACGTTGAGCAACGCTGATTTTGGATAGGAAATGCAGTGGACTCTTGCCATCGGATACCCCAGGAAGGCTGTGCCCACGCAGACACACCTTAGGGCCCTGTCTGCACCAAGCGCTGTCGGTAATGTGTATCACATTGGCATCTGACATGTACGATCAACTGAAGAGATGCTTTGCTCTTCTTATTCCTTATAACACTCTGACAAGTGGAAAGAAGACGTTTCAGCGAGGCTGTAAAATGGTCTTATGTTTCTTCTGACACACACTCCCACATGGGCACACCCTGCCACTCTGAAACTGAAAAAAAAAATCCATTCAATGCAAAGACGTATGAGAAAGGCCCATCAAAGAAGAACCCTAAAGGGTAGGCAGGTATTTTACTGATAAAAAGCCAAGTAAACTTCAAATGTGCATGGAGTTATTACACAGCTTTATACATGGATGAGGCAAAATCCTCCAAATGATCCCTTGGGAAGCCAGCTCCTCTGTCCCAGCACAAGCCCAGCTGTCAACAGACAAGGCAGCATGTGAGTTTTCTTTATGTTATATCAAAAAGGAGAAATGTAGCCTGGACAGGAAAAAAAAAAAAAAAAAAAAAAACCAAACCAAAAAAACCCCAAACCCAAGGAAGAGAGGAAGCGATCATGGCCATGAGCATGCAAGGTAAAGAAGGGAAGAGGGTCACCACCCCTTCCTTCTTTCCTTCCTTCCTGCCTGCCTGCCTGCCTTCTCTCCGTCCTGCCTGCCTTCCTTTCTGCCTATTCTGTCATGCTGTCTTGCCCCAGGACTATCTGGTCTGCCCATCACAACACAAGGTCTGCTCATTTTTTTTCTTCATAATACACACACCAGTTTAGGCTGGGAAGCCTGACTGCACAGCTGACACTAGCTATGGGATTGGAGACGGGGGAGAGCCCCCAACCCTGTCTAAAGACCATGGCATGAGAGTGGACCGGGGCTAGTGGCCAAGGCTAAACCTCTCCTTCCTCCCCTCCTCCTCAGAAAATTCTTAAAAATAGCTAGTTTAGTTTTTTCCTTGGTTCTGCTACCATCCCAACAAGTATGTGCACTCTCACTGTGCAGGGGGATCACAGGAGAGCACTGGGTGCACTGGGTTGGTACTGGGGAGCTGCAGGGAGCTGGTAGGGCTGCGTGCTGCTAGAGCGCTGCTGCTTGGGCTTTTGGCTGGAGGCAGAGAGGGCAACATCTGTGATGAAGCTGAAGTGCCAGGTGCTCCCGTGATGCATACAACAGCTCTGACCCTGTCCACAGTGACAGATCTGGCCTGTATCATTTCACATGGACACTGAAACACGCCCATTTTCAGCCAGTTTCTAATGTATCCAGGTTGAGGAATACAACCATCACTTCTGCATGGCACTTTTGTGATATGTATCCTATTTCTGGTGGTATTTCCAGCTGATGTCATGAACTGCAAATGCTATTTTGATTACAGGACTAGCCAAATCTGCAAATTTTTTGCCTTCATCTTGGATTGAAATTTCTGGAAGTGGTGACACAGGACTAACAACAGACATTTGTGAAGCTCTAAAACACTTCTGCTTAAATCTCTGAGCAAGGGCATGGCCAGGCCAAGAAAGCACCTGGGTTGGCTGGTAGCGAAGCAGCAGGTCTGGTGGGGACAGTAACAACAACCTGACAAAGGGTTCGTTCATGGGTTCATCTTGATATGGAGGAGAGGGTATACAGAAAGGAAATTTGGATGTTTTAGAAAGGGAGAAGGATATGAGACGATACAAGAGGCCCTGTGACTTGAAGGAAATGCCTTGCGTGTGACATGGGGTCTCCTTCTCTGGGAGAGAACCCCAAAGCACAGTCAGGAGTGGGGAAGCAGGGAGGCATGGGAAGGTGTATTTTATTGTTTCATCTGGATCTATGGTTTGTTTGGATTGCATAAAGAAAGGAATCATTAGTTTATTAGAAATGTTAATATAGATTGTATGGATATGAAACATCATGTGTCTTAATTGAAAACCAGATTTTCTGCTTGGATGGAGGACTGGAGCTGTAGGAGTTTTGCCAAAAAGAGGATAAACCAATTGGCTCAAACTAACCACTTCCTGCATAAATTCCACTGATGTTAAGCACTAGGCCTTTTCTCTTGGTAGGGACACAGGGGCTGTGGCACTTAAAAAAAAAAAAAAAGTTTCACCATTAAAAGCGTGAAAGGAACTAATTGTATCTTAAGAGAAGGAACATTTAGGAAGCTACAGGAAATGAAGAGTTAATACATAACAGACATCACCAGTTCTCATTATATTGGAGCAAGATTAAACTCTCCATGGCATTGGTATTCTGAATAAATGGTAGCAAATCAATTTGACTAAAGGTACGACAAGGTTTTTTTCTTTCCTAATCTGAGCTGTACTCTCTACCTAATAGCTAAGATATAAATCTTCTTATGAAACTTCAGTGAGACAAGGATATTCATGGACTTTTACTGAGAAGACTTGGTTGCATTTCCTTTTACAGACATATGACCTCATTAATATTTAAACAATCTCCATAGAAAGGATAAAGAAAATAGAACAAAAGCTTTCAGTATAATTGTGACGAGGGGGAAAGATCCATCAAGAACTGGTAAATCAGGAAAAAGGAAAAGTAATTACAGTGTATTGAGCATCCTCCTTTATCCCCATCCAATTGACTCGAACATTTACTGCATGCCAGAAGTGAAGAAAATGCAGTAATTCTGTCATAGCACTGGTATTTTCTTTGGGAACATTGAAAAGTACATAATAGGACATTCGTCAGCTAGGAGCAAGTTTTTCAGCAAGAATTATTGATTTTAATTATCGTATGGTAGAGCTTTTAACTTACAACATGACCTATGTTTCAGATTTTGAGCATATCCCAGGCTAACTCTCTTTGCAAAGTACTTCTCTGCTGCTGTGGGTTCTCACAGGGGAGGAACCAGCCTCAGGCTCTCTCCCTGTCCTGCTTCCAGGAGGTTTGGCTGGTGTCTCCATACAATCCTTATTAGCATCATGGCTATTATCAAGCTCTCTCAGCACAGAGTAATTCAGCCCATTAGTAATTTCAGTTCAACACAAATGTGTCCTCAAGACAGCTACCTTTCCTATAAATCTCTTGGTTAAAGTCAGTTTTTAACCATATTTTCCTGGTGCTGGCATATGATCTGTATTGTTTGAGTACTTGGAGAAAACCTCAGGCTTTGGCTGGCTAACATCAGCTGGAAAGTTGTCTTCCTCAAAGCTTCCTCACCCGCCTGTTTTCTGTAACATGTCCTATTACCTGTGAAAGCTTTCATGCTGCAACTTATTGGCTGATCATAAAATCTATGTTTCCCCCAGTTTTCCCATATTTACAGAATGTTTTATAGTTTCAAAGTGGCTTATCTCATCTTGAACACAATCTTTGCTTGATTGCAGGAAAGGAAATGGCTGATTAGCTGTTTTCTTCCTAACAAAGTACAGATGTTGATAAATGCTAATTGAAGTTGTGATTACTGAAGAAGGGATAATATAGTTGAAGCCTGAATGTTGCTTTCCATAGAAATGCAGAAGGAAGTAAATCTGCTAGAATAGAAACTCCTTTTCTTATAAATGACATACTTCAACATTTAGTGTTGTTTTTTATATTTCTCTTCATTAGATGTATGCTAAGAGTGCTTACCTGTAACAACTTAAATAATTAATTGCTGGAATCATTGCACCAGACTTATTTCAAAACTTATAATGAATTGGTTTAAGATCCCCCAAAATTATATAACCACAGAAAATTTCTTCCATTTTGCCCTCTTTGCCAACAACTAGCAGTATTGTCCTGTGTTTACTATCATCAATAACAAAAAGGTTTTCTTTCACTTTTGCACTACACCAAATTTCTCTGAAAATGTCATACAGCTAATCCTCTGATTTTATTAGTGAATTTTGGGGTCAAAAAATCTCTGGGTAGGTCAGAAGAAAAGCAGCATCCCACATTTCAGTTTTTGTCACTGGGAGCTCAATTTTCACTACTGTTGTAACATTAATTATAAATAAACATTTAATTTCTCCGTATTTGAGTTATCTTCTTCCTTCTGACCAGAACTGTCATGAGCTGCAACTTCCAGTTGGTAGAATGTATGCTGTCTCTCTTTGCTTGTTTCCATAAAGAATAATTTAATTGCCTCCAGTCAGACAAACCAAATACTCCAAAAAAAAAAAACCAACCCTCCATTACAGAAGCTATAATGGCCTGATATAAATCTTTCCCATCTCACTTTGTCACCATTCTTATTGCGGGTCCTTTCCAGGATAGGTCTGCTCTTAATTGTCTTCTCTCTGTGCCCTTGGATGTCCTGCAACTCAGGGCCCTGCAGAGGCAGAAACAGGAGCATCATTTTAAGGGCGGTGCTGTTTGCGAGTCCCCCTCCTTGCAGAGGCTCCCGAGAGCCTGCCTGCAGAGAAGGATTGTCACAGGGAGGGTCAAGGTTAAGTTTTAAGGCCATATATATGCTCATGACTCCCTTTCCTGTTTTATCGTTCTTTCTTCTTGTTGCTAAAATGACAGCACCACTACCCCTTTCCACATCCATGCAGAAGCATTAAACTACAGTTTTTTGCCCTAATTAGCTGGGGGAACTGCTGGATAATGCATATTCTCAGTTCCTAAGTAGTTCAGGATCAAACCTTCATTGGTTTTATACCTCTGAGGAGATAAACTATGCTGTTAATTGTTTAATGGCTAGAGAACTGTTAGTATTTTTGTAGCTGATATAGGCTGTGGCTGTCTGGGAAGGTAGCATGTCCTGTAAAGTTACAGGACAGATGGGAACCCATAACGCTACATATTAATGTCTAGTGAAATTCTAACTATTTCCATAACTCTGCAAATTTGTATGTGTTAAGGTTTGTTTTATAAATCTTGTGGGTTTCATTCTGTGCCTTCCCCTTTGTTTTACCAGTTCTTCTTCCTCAAAATACTCTATTTCTATACTGGTTTTAGTATCATATACTCATTGTGCACAAGAACTAACTTTATTGCATCAGCCACTTCCTCCCCTCTTGCTTTCAATTTAAAGAAGCCATTCTTCTGCTAAACCATGTGAGAGCCAGAAAACAGAAGACAGAGAATTCAGTCTTTGGCCAGAAGTAGACAACATAAGGAAAGGCTTTGGAAAGAACTGTGTGAAGTATTGTCTTGTAAGCCTTAGGCTGCCTTACATTTTGATTCTTTTTCTTTTTTTTGTCAGAAGGAACTTTCTTATTAGTCACTAACAAAACCCAAACATCCAAGACTGGAAAATAATACTTTATTGCAAGTTTCAATCAAGTTAGCAAAGTTATAAAATCCTTCAAAGCAACTGAGGGGTAAAGATGGAAATCCCAGACCTATTTTACAGCAACATTGCCAGATGCTTTGACAGATCCATTATAAATTCTACTGACATCATTCTATGCAAAGATTGCTATCCAGTTGCCATTCCTTGGCTACATAATTTCTTTCCTTCTTTCACTGATTCTTTTCATAACATACAGTAAGGAATTTATTAGTAATGTATCAGATTCCCTGGTAAGATATGGTCCAACAAATGCTGTTATTACATTTTTCTCTTTTTTCCATATAACCTTTTTCCTTTATCACTTTGGCAGTCTTTGCTGTATGGGTGCCTTCACTGGAGTAATGCTGACTTCAGTTATATGGAATAGCATATATTATGGAAAAATTAGATTGGAATAGTTTGGTATTTCATTACCGTGTAACTGGGGCAAACCCTTTTTGTGGTGCATCCTATTTGTTTTTCATTTCCTTAGAGTAATTTAAAAGAGTCAATTCTTATGTCTGGTGTACCTTTTGCTTTGGTGAAAAAGATAATAGGGTATTGAGTGAACAAAAGGATGAAAACACAAAGGAAAAAAAAAGGAATGAAAAATCAGTTATCAATGTATGAATAGCCTGGGGTTTACTTTAAGCTGATGAAAATGATCTGGAACTTAATTCTGGGAAATGTGCTTTGTGAGTATCCCCAGGTGTCCCCCAGCTAAGCAGGAGCTTCCACAGCATCCTCAGCCTGAGAACTTGCCTTGCTCTCCCCAGCCCATCCCCATCATTATGGCTCAGCAGAGATTACTTCCCCTTTCAGATTTTCTGGAATAACCTCTTGTACAATCTCTATCTATTATAACAGTGTCAAAGTGATACTTATTTTAAGGTTTTTTTTTAATCATATACTTTTTCTAAGCAGTGTGATTTTTGAAATGAGTTAAAGCAGGAATAGATGAGCAGTTGGGCACGTGACTCTAAGGAGGGTGGGAATACTCAGGCCAAGGACTCACACGAGTCCAAAACAAGGTGCATGACTGCACCAGGGGAAGCTCCAACCCAAAAGCACGTGTCCATGAATCTGCCCAATGGTTCAGGCTATGGAGCGAAGGGCAGGAATCCCACAGGCATCCCTGACCCAGCAAGCATTTGTTTCCAAATACAGTTGTTATTACAGACCCCTTAACCCAGGATCCCACAGAGGCTGCATCCTCCTTTTTAGCAGAGCTAGTCAGGCAGGTGCAGCTCCTCATTAGAACTGTGAAATTGCTACCAGTGCTTTTTTAAACATTGATTTTATGTTTCATTTTAAATGCCTATTCTCTCTGCAGTTGGAGGTAGCAGCTGTAGCTGGCTGCATAATTTGTTGGGAGTGACATCTCCAACACAGAAGAGGTTATGAAACATAAACAAAGTAAAGTAACTTGCAATAGTGAAGAGAGGCATTTCCAGCTTTCGTTAAAAGAAGAAGGATGTGACAAATCTGTGCCTTGGGCAGTAACTGCACGATATCTGTTGGGCACTCAATCAAGACTCCATAGAGAGGTATCAAGACCTTATTTTCCTGGGACCAAGTCAGGAGCACTTATGTGGCCATCAATGATGACTATTCACCTGAAAACTCCCTGCTAAACTTCTTTCCTGGAGACTGTTAGGAACCTTCCCCAGCTCAACTTACATGAATAGTTCTTTATAGCAAGCATCAAGTTAGTGTTTTCACAGTGACTCAAACACTACCTTTATATCATACAAAAATTAGCTTCAGCTACCAGCAACAGATACAAGCTTTACCCAAGCTCAGCAGTATTTGGATCGGGTTTTTCACTGGAGCCCATCAGAAGTGAGTTTCTGCAATCCTGATTCACTCTGAGAACCATTTACTCATAGCTGTTGTGTCGCTGGCTCCAGACATACTGCTCATCCGGTGGAGCTCTGCTCACTGTGAGTAATGATCCACTGTCATTATTTCATTTCCTTGGATTTTTAGAAAAGAAAATGTAATTGTCTTATTTTAATCTAAATTTCTGCTGTAGCAGTAAAACAGAAACAGTAATTAAAACCATGACTCAAAAACAAGAGCACAAATATTTACAAATGCTGATCTTTGTTTCTTTCCTGGCTCTCTGGAAGCCAGATGCAAGGAAAGACTATCAGCTGCTAGCTGATCTTCCTTAGGCAGAAGCAGGCAGAGCAGAATATAGAGTGATTTCAATGCAACATGGTGTTCACAACTCTGAAATTGCTTTGTTCTTGCAGGAGACAGGTACGTCACAAAAGAAAGCAACCTTCTGCATCCTATGTTGAAACAGTTGAAGCACAGCGTTACCAAAACTGTGTTAATCATAGCATCGTTATCAATTGAAATGCATTAAGGAACTGCCAGAACAGCAGGATCTTGAGCAGTGACATTTTTAATGCTTTTATGTGCAAGCAAATCTTGCTAGTCATTCTGCAGGGATTAAGAAGCAAAATGGGAAAAGAGGTGAGAAATGCACTAATTCTGAAACCATCCTCACTTTTTTAGTGCAGACAGAGGGATCTGTACTGCACTGGCAGACAGAGTGGAAGAAAAAAACAAAGCCATTACCATACTATTGTTCAAATCAGTAAACTGCCAGTTCCTCCCATTTTACAGTGGCCAGTACTGGACAACAGCAGGGAAGTCCAGGAACCAGACAGCCCCAGCAGCTGCTGACAGCTAGAGAAAAAATTCCCCCAACATGTTCATGCTGTAGTTTGTGACCCGGTGGCCTCAGCCACCCCCAGCCAGCAGGAATCCACCTTGGTCCCAGAAAACATGGTTGACAGTTGTACTGACACAACAGTTTGTGAGGGTGTGTTGTGAGTGGGTCACTAAAATATTTTGCTTTAAAAGAACGCCAAAAAAACCTCAGTGACAGCAGCACACCTGAGAGGTGTCCTTGGTTGCAGAATATGGGTTGGGAAAGACCAGCTGAGGCTCTTCATCTACATGCTGTATCACTGAAGGGAGCTATGGCCTTAGGTAATTGAAATGTCAGGACACTGTTCAGGCTACAGGATTAATTTCTGCATTGTCTGTATCTACTTTACAGGTTGGTTTGATTCTCTAGGAGAGGCTAGGAGCACTGCCAGTCACTGCCATGACTTGATTCAAATTGGCAAGCACGGGTAAAGCCTGCCCACAACTCCTTGTTCTTGAAAACATAAAGGGTGGAGAAAGTTATTTCACCCAGATGACCACAAACTACTCTCTTTCTCACATATAGCCCAAGGGGATGCAAAAATTCCTTCCTCCTTGCCCTCCTATTTGGACCCATTTCTTTAGCCAAAAGCTTCTGACCTGACCAGCATTTGGGTTATTATGAACAAACTTTCAGCGCCATAACTGGCTGGTCATGGAAGAAAAGTCCTGTTGCACACTGCCACTGATGGTAATGGTGCTGTGGGAGCCCCTTTACTTCCTGGAGCCCCAAAGAGATTATGAAGTGCTGCAAAATTCCCATGGCCAAGAGATAAAACCTGTGCCTATAAGCTGTTTTATTTCACTGTATAAGAAATGACTAGGAGACAGACAGCATCCCAGCTGAGGAAAATAGCACCTTCTCTAGACTATGTGCAGAGATGAACAAAGTGATTAGCAATGAACGCTTCATGGATGTTGAGAAAGTTAGGTCTCTTCAGAGGTCTTGGAAGAATCCCATAGGGTATGGCACAGGATAGAAGAGGGGTACAGGAAAGCTGGTTGATTTTCAGAAATCACCTGCTCTAAGCTCAAGAATTATTCATCCCAGCTAAATCAAACAAAGGCAGCAGGAGGCCAGCATGGATGAGCAAGGAGCTCCTGACAAAACTCAAACGTAAAAAAGAAGCGTAGAGGAGGTGGAAGCAGGGACAGGGAGCCCAGGAAGAATAGAGAGACACTGTCTGATTGTATAGGGATGGCGGTAGGAAAGCCAAAGCCCACCTGGAGCTGAATCTGGTGAGGCAGGCAAAGGGCAGCGCAAAGGGCTTCTACAGGTCTATCAGTGGCAAAAGAAAGACATGGGGGGGTCTTTCTTTTGTAGGTCCACTGCTAAGGGCAGTAGGGGTCCTGGTGACAAAGGACATGGAAAAGCCCAAAGTACTCAATGTCACCTTCAGCTCTGCCTTTACTAGAAAGACCAGCCTTCAGGAATCCCAAGGCTCCGAGACCAGAGGGCAAGTCTGGAGCAAGGGAGTCTTACCCTTGGTGGAGGAGGATCAGGTCAGGGAGCATTTAAACAAAGTCAGGCCCTGGCACCTGATAGGAGGCACCCGCAGGTGCTGAGGGCTCTGGCTGATGTCACTGTGAGGCCACTCTTGATTATCTTTGAAGGGTCATGGCACGTGGGAGAGGTTCCCGAGGACTGGAAAGAAGTAAATGTTACTCCCACCTTCTAGAAGGGCAAGGAGGAGGATCCAGAGAACTATGGTCTGGTCAGCCTCATCTTGATCCCTGGGAAGGTGATGGAGCAACTAATCCTGGTAACCATTTGCAGTGAGTATTCAACATGGATTTACAAAGGGGAAGTCATGCTTACCCTACCTGCAGCCTACAATGAAGCGACTGGCTTGGTGGATGAGGGGAGAGCAGTGGATGCCGTTTACCTCGACTTCAGAAAGGCTTTCAACACTGTCTCTCATAACATCCTCATAAACGAGCTGACAAACTATGGGTTAGATATATGGATAATAAGGTGGATTGAAAACTGGCTGAACTGCCAGGTTCAGGGGGTTTTGATTGGCAACACAAATTCCATCTGGACAAAGTTCACTAGTGGTCTGTCCCAGGGGCTGATACTGGGGCCAGTACTGTAAAACATCTTCATTAACGACCTGGAACAAGCACACCCTCAGCAAGTTTGCAGATGATCCAAAACTAGCAGGTGTGCTTGATACACCAAATGGTTGTGCTGCCATTTGGAGTGGCCTCAGAGGCTGGAGAAATGGACCAACAGGAATCTCGACTGTCACAAAATCACAGGATGTTTGAGGTCAGAAGGGACCTCCGGAGGTCATCTGGTCCAAACCACCCCTCACTCAAGCAGGGTCACCTAGACCACGTCCAGATGGTCCAGAATCATCATTCCGTTATTCTGTAAACATCTTCTGTATGCTGCTCTCAAGGCTGAGATGCTGGTCTCAATGGAGACCAGGTCTGGCTCAATATGTGCTTACCTGGATCATTTTACAGAATTTTCCGCTATATAATACTATGAAGGATATGTTCTGCTAAAAGATCATTTCATTCATTCATCCCATAATGAACAGAGACTTTCTCCATTTATAGATGGTCCACTGTATCTAATTATACCCTTACATGATTCATAATTTAGATGCTATGAACATTATGCTGTGTTCATCTTGCTGCCTGCCAGCCTTCTGAACTTGTGCAGTAGCTGCTTTTGAAACAGCAGGAGTATGGCTGCTCTGTGGAGGGGAAACCTGGTTGTACGGGGAGCCAGTGAGACCTGCTACTTCAGTGCTATCAGTACCTGCTGGAAAACCAGCTGTCCGGAAAAATTACACGCAGGGACATTTCAACCAAGGGCAAATAGATAATGTACATGCCAGCACTTCAGTAGTTGCTGGTTGGATTGGACTCTACAAAGAGACCAAGGACAGAACTGAGCCTGGTGTACAGCCCTGGATCTTTGAAATCAGAGTCTAAATGAGACTCAGTCTCCAATTTAGAATTCGTTAGGTGTAGTAGGTAGCATCTCTGCAATGGACCTAGCCACCTATGACATTTCTGAGAAGAGCAATGGATACATTTTATTCCAAAAATGGATCTGGAAGTTTAAACATAAACAGTAAAACCATATTTGCAAGTTAGCTCTGAAAGTGGCTGTATGAGACAGTGTGTGGAGAATGTTACTGGAAAGGTATCATAGGTGCTTAGTAGATTGTGTGTGAGACTCTTACTCTTTCTGTTGCTGTTTGTAAAGCAGCACATCAGCCTTTGATTTCCTTTAAAGTAAATCTGTAGTCCTCTTTATCAGATGGCCCTGATGACAACTGAATGAAAGGACTGACTGCTTCAATGGATCAATCCAATAAGTGGTAGGATCTGTGTGACCCGTTTCAAGTGCAGAGTATGGGTGTCCAGAATTACCTTATTTCTCTCCCATACACACAAATATGCATAAAAACTGTAGTGTCTGCAGAAATGAATAGTTTAAAGTAAAATTTTAAACGCCAAAGTTAAAGCAAAATAAGATTCTTATGTATTTTCCAGAAAGTTGTAAGAAATATGATCTTATTTGGCTACTGAATGAATCAGAAGTTACTAGAAGTCTCTGCTGTGTGTTGTGTTCCATATCACTGTGATAATGAAATTTCTCCCAGATTTTCAACTCTTTTCATGTTTGAACACAAATTAGCACTTCTCACAATTTTTTTCTCAGTACCGTAAGCAAGAAGCAAATCCATTGCCACATCCAATAAATGAACTTTTCATTTCTCTGCAGTAAAAGTACCGTCTTGCAAAAATAAGAGATCATATGTCAGCTTATTCAAGTTACAAAAGCTGTAGGGTATTTAAGATGCCAACATCAATCCTTAAGTTACTCTGCAGTCTTTTATGCAGATAAACTCCTGGAAGACAGACTGATTTCACCCTTTCTTTAAGACCTCAAAGCTACCAAAGTAATAATATTTTGTTGTGGATTTTTTTTTTGTTACTGAGGCAGAATGTTTTACTTTTCATAGGTGTGTAATATTCATTAAACTTATCTACAGCAAATGTAGAATATGAACATGGTACTGTGCCACTAGAGATCAGAAGCAAGTTTAAATGGATTTGATATCTCAGTCTTGACTGGTAAGGCATCTGGTGAAGAAAAAAACAATTATTTAGGTTGGAAGGGACTCTTGGGAGCCATCTAGTTCAATTTCCTGCTCAAAGCAGGTCCAGCTAGATCATGTTGCTCTGTTGTACCGGGAATTCTTTGCTGGACACAGCGCTCCACATGTGGTCTCAACAGTGCAGAGTCGAGTGGAAGAACCACTTCCCCTGACTTGTGGGCAAGACTCTTGCTAATAAGCTCAGGATGCCGTTGGCCGCCTTTGCCGCGAGGGCACATTGCTGGGTTATGTTCAATTTGTTTTCCACAAAGAGATCCAGATCTTTTCCAGCAAAGCTGCTTCCCAGCCAGTCAGTTGCAGCCTGTACTGGTGCCTGGGGTTATTCCTCTCCAGGGGCAGGACTTTGCATTTTCCTCCGGTGAACTTCATGACATTCTTGTCAATCTATTTCTCCAGCCTGTCAAAATTCCTCTGAATAGCAGCTCTACCCTCCTGCATATCAATTATCTTTATTAACCAAGGACTTGTTGTATATAATTTGAGTGTCTTTGTTGGATATTTAAGGTGGGTACCATTCTAAGGGCCATATTCTGACAGACCGTCTACAGAAATATTTACACAGATCTCAGTAGGAACATTTGTAGGGTAAAAACAATTAGAGCTTCAAAGTTATTTGGGCATTGAATTGCTGCTAGTTTCAATAGGAACCACCAAAATAGCTTAGATGTTCTAGACCTAAGGCATTATTCAACATAAAATTAAGTCTTTGAAATCTGGGCCCAGAACTCATTTGCTGATATCTATTACTCTGCCAGAAAAAAGGTGGAAAGTGGCACTTGCAAATTATATACTATTTTGGTCTTGTGCATAAGTTACTTCCTCATGAATCTTTGTCAAAACCAGAATAATTTCAAAATTGTAGTGTGCCTGACTCATTGAGGGAGGGTACGGGAAACAAATTACTCATGTGAAATTTTTTCCTAGTGCCCATCGCAGTTCCTCACCAAAATCAAGAGACAGAGCACTGTGAAGATCCTTCCTGCGCTTTACAGGAGGGCCTGTAAGTAACACTTTAGGGTTAATATCAAGGAACTGTGGATAGTATCACGGACTGAGTTAGCTGTTCTAAGGTAAAAGGACTTGCTTTAAGTTCATTGTTGTCACCTTACTGATTGGAGGGTCTATTCCTATAGTTCATGAAACAATCTAGTCCTGAGCTCTCTCAAAACTATGTATAGTGATATTATGTGTAGGAGAAGGGACTATGTAAATTCTTATGTTCCCTTCCATTCCTCATAGTGGAATTTTCTGCGTTTTGTAGAGTTGTTTTTGTCAATAAGCGAACTACCATTTGGGTTTCCCAAACTGTCATTCCTGCGTGCACTTTAAAGGAAAAAATATGTCTGTGGGTCTGCTGCATCAGAGCTTCCAAACGTAACACGACCCATAGCAGTATAAATGAGAAAATCTGATTTCTTGTTCTGTTTCCCTTCCATAGCTGTCCATTTTCTATGGCTGCCCATGACACATTTTCTGTGTCCTGCTCTGAGTGCCCAGCTCAGTCAAATATAACCTGTGCTTGCAATGGAGAAACACAGGGAGATGTTCATCTCACCTGGCTTTGGATAGCTCTGTCTGAGTAATCCAGACTCTTCTCATAGTCAAGATAGGGAAAAAGCTCTCATAGGATGCAATCCATCTTATGCGAGGATGGACTTCTAAAACAGGTCTGAAGTATGGCTCTGGGTAACTGCTCTTTTCTCCTCATTGACATAAAACCAGCTCAGATGTGGACATTACAGAATCACAGAATGGCTTGGATTTGAAGAGACCTTTAAAGATCATTTAGTCCAACCCCCAATGCTACAGACATCTGATATTAGATGACATTTAACAAATTTGTGGCATCCTAAAGAGCTTATAATATCTTGCAGTGTTCAGAATTTTCCTGAGCCATGTATTTTAAATACACGAAGAAAAAGAGATCTTCATCAGTTGTTATTTTTGTTTGGTTGCTTTTGCATGTGTATAAATTGTTGTTTTATTTGCATTGCTGTCTTTAGTATTTCAAGTTCCTATGTGCACATATTTGATTAGATATTTTAGTCCTCTACTGTGTTTGTTGTGTTTAGTACCATTTGCTCTCCTTCCCCTTGCAGTTAAAAGCAAATAAAGTGAACATGAGAAATCACAGGGGTTTCAACGAAGCCCTGGGGATAGTTACATTAATGTTGCTGGATTTTTGATTGGGCTTTTATTTCTTTGCTGAATGCCCTGCACTGACCAAAGGAAATAATGTGGGACTCCCTCCTGTATTTTTGCCTCTTACTAAACCATAGTTCAGCACTGTATTTTTTGATGGTGTCCAAAAAAGGGAAGTAATTCTCTTCCATTTCAATGTAACTGATCCAGGCTAGGAGAGAAGGCTGCTGAAACTGCCAAAAAAGGAAATATTTTTTATATTCTTATTGTGTGCATTCTCTTCCTTAATTCCTGTATAAAATCCAAACAGGATTTATGAGTCAAAGATCACTGTGTAGCTGAAGCTTTAGCATCAATGGGATATAAGTTTCCCATTTAACCTAATGTCTTTCTTAATTAGACTTTATTTTTATATATGAGGATCCTGTGCACTGTGCAGAGCAAAGGGCCTGCCAAACCGCCATACTCCTGAGATCAGCTCAAACAAGAGCTCCACAGAGAAAAGCCGTGTCAGACTTTGTGTGAGGCTGCAAAAATTGGGTGGTACTAATCGGTCCTAACTCAGTGGTACTCGTAGTCCCCAGGCTTTTTTTGAGTTAGGTCTGTATCAAAATAGAAAGTAGACTTAAAGATCTGACTCTGTTTGTCATGCTTTGCCAAATCAGCTGTGTCTCTATTTAAAAAGGAATTATTTATTAAATCCCATTCTTTTTCTCACTATACGTTTTTAGGAGACATCTGCTTCTTCTGTTACATTAAAAATTGGCAGAGAGTTTGCATGGATGGATAATCCATATACTAGAAATGTAGGCCTGCTGATCACCTCTCAGCAAGCAGTAGCCTGGGTAGAAAAGGTTTCAGAAATACTCCCCGCAAATATAAAGAGTTTCAATCTATTGCAGTTGGACTAGATGATCATTGTAGGTCCCTTCTGACTGAACTATTCTATTCTATTCTATTCTATTCTATTCTAACTGTAGCAAGCCATCATCAGATATGGGGTGAGCAAAGGACTAGGTCAGGATCAAACTGGTAGTGAAGATGGCCACAACTTCTAGGACAATTAATATGGAGGAGTCTCCACAGCAGGCAGGGAAGAAATCATACACAGTGTGAACAGGTACTGTATAAAAATGACACAGCTGTAGCAGAGGGCTCATGGCTGAACTGGAAAGACACTTTCTAGGGACTCTTGATGCTATGTACTCATCCTCCACTTACTTAAAAACTGTAGCCAATATCTGAAATATCACAAGCAGGGTCTTAAAAACTCTTTAAATTTTTCCTCTTTTACTTTAAAATGAAACTAGAAAAATACCTCTTAATTATATTGCATTAATTTCAGTACATCACAAGCCTTAAGAAGTACAGCCCAAACTCCTTGCTGGAGAGGCTCCTTTTGAGAATTTGTTCTTATAATTACTCCTGCCAGCATGCCATATGGTAGGTGAAGATCACACTTCCAGATCTGAGTAAATATTTCCTAGAGAGGGAAACTAAGGTATAGAGAGGGTCCCCTTGGACCCTACAGAAAAATCAGGTTCAAAGGCAGAGCTAGAGCAGAACAGTTTCCAGCTCCCCTCTGCGTCGTACATGACGAGAAACTATGGTGGAAAGAAACTGGCACTTCAGAGCAAGAAACTGCTTTCCAAGAATAACTCTTCCCTTATGCTACATAAAGAATGGTAGCAGCCCCCACATTAGTTCATGTTACAGGACAGAATTAAAAATACTTTGCTTCAGACTGCAACTGAAATGAAGGTTTTGTTATTGTCAGCCTCCTATTAAAATTCATATCTGCACCTAACAGCTTCAGGAGAGCTTTTGTGATTTATGTTTTCAAGAGGAATCTTTCCAGAAAGCTCTCAAGGTTTAATATTTCTTTAAACACTGAATTAGCCTCTTTAGTCAAGCCAAAGATTTATTTCTACCTTTCAGCCAGATTCACAGCTGTTTTAAGTGCCTGCTGATACAAGAATTTTCAGCCTCCACATTTTTTTAGGTTTAGAGTTTTCATCCTTCGCATGATTCTCCTGTGCTGAATATCTACATCTGTTGCTGATGTCTTATGGGGGAAAACGGAGGTGTCGGACAAGGCACAGAGCTGCACACTGCAAGCCTGCCTCCGACCCCTGCGGTGGCTGAGCTCAGAGACGGGCTCTGCAGGGGACGGGAATGCTCCCTTCCCAACCTTCAGTGATCACACAGAGACACCTGAGCATCCGTGCCACAGGCTCCAAAATTCAGCGGCTCCTTATGAAGCCTTTCTTGCCTTAAAACTCTGAGTTCATGCAGGTTAGGGACAAAACTGCCATGTATGTGCTGAGTAGTGCAGTGATCTCATGTAACAGCATTGAATCTGCCCAGTAAAGGAGACTTTTTGATTATTTGCAAGTTCTGTCCCTATTTTGCAAGTCTCCAGCCTCCTAGTCCAGAGGTACAGCTTTTGTTAATTCTAAGGCTTCGTTCTTGACTCTCTCTCCAATTCTTAGATGCAGTCATGCCAAACTCCCAGTCACATATTGCAGCCATTTACCAAATGCTTATAAACATTAACAGGAATACACCATACCCATACATAAAAACACACAAAACCATGCAGAAACTACGCTTGAGAACAGCTGTGAAATCAGCACTACAAAAGAAAACCCAAAATGTGTTATTTCCTCACACTGATGCTTTTGTATAATATTACATAAATGCTAGCTTTTTTTGCATTTGATTTTTTATGGCTTCTTAAATCAAGAACAGAACTCCAGATCTATTCACTGTACAGGGCAATTTTTCTTAGATCTACAAAGAAGATGTGGCAGCACGTACTGTTCAAGGATCCAATCTAGGAGGTTCAGGATTCACTGGCAGGGCTTGCTAGCTATTAGGTCTGGTTCTGCTTTACTCCAGGATTATGAACATCTCCTTTTTAATTATGTTTCCTAAAAATGCCTTGGTAATTTCTAGTTCAGCAGGAAGAGGGCAAAGCACGCAATCCACTTAAGCAGAGGACAGCTCTGCTCATGGTAAAACTGGAGCCCGGCAGCTTGCGTGCTACCTCTTCTCTCCATTTCACTTGCGCCACTTTCCCAAACACATGGCAACTTCTACATACTTCAGGGCATTAATTAACTAATTTTGCTTCTGTGAAGGAGCTGCTAATTGCTGTTATACTCCATTTACAGCTGAGTTCACTGAGGCCCTGGAAGGAAGCAATTTCCTCAGCCTTCCCAAGCAGAGTGATAGTGCCAGGGATTGAGCCCACCCTAAGAGCTATCGCCCACCGTTAATCCCTGCTGAAGCAGTTAAGCACTGGAAACACTCAGCATCTTTCAGGATAGTCCCCAGCACTAGAAAGGATCAGGCTCAAGTGAGGCCAAGGAAAAGCAGCACACGAGGCGCAGCAGTCCAAGAAGGTCCCAGTTGGGGTCAGATGCCTGCTCCAGTCACCCTCAGCTCCTGTTGCATGCAAAGCCGAAAATGACATAACTAGTAACTAACTACAACGGGAGGAAGGGGAAAACAGTGCAGCAAATGCTAGCAGAACTCATAAAGTCAAATGCCAGTAAAATACAGTATGTGTACAAAATAATAGTTTAGTTCCTGGCTACTTGCTGTGTTCAAGCTAAACAAAAGACAAAGTAATATCTTTGGGATGTATTTGCAATGACAACTGTTCCCTATTATAAGATAAAATTGCAACAGTTTATTTAATTAGTACCTCATTTGTTCTAGTATGTTAAAAGGCTAATAGGCATATAAATTGATCTTGCATCTTTGGACAAATTGCACCATAAATATTATATTGTAAAAGAAGAAGGAAATATGTGAGCACTGGACTGTCTCCCATCAAACTGAATTGAATGTCACAGAAATAGTTCGGAATTTACAATACGGGCATGCTGGTAGGCAGGAGAGATGGTGACACGTACAAGCAATTAGGGTTAAAAGTGTGTAAGGACCAATTTGTAGCTGTGCTATCCCAGGAGAGACACAAAGAAGGAATGATGCCTTTGAGACACACTTTCTTCCCTCTGTACTGACCTATCTCCAGCTGAAAAAGGAGAACTTCATTCCCCATTCCCGGGCAGCATCCACAAGCTGCTCCAGCCATTCCTCCCTCCCTGGCAGCTGCTCTGGCTGCTCCCTGAGGGTCAAGCCACACTCCCCTGCATTGGGGTACCAATGGGAAGATTCCATGCTTCCCTCTTTCCCTCCCCAGTGCCCCTGTAAGGCAAAGCTAGCATCTGTGGGTGCTACAGGAGGCTAGCGTCCTGCTGATGCAATACACACGCACGTATATGTACATATGAACTGCTGTGTCTGTATGGCAAATGAGAAATCAAAGCGCACAAATAGTAAAAGGACAAAAATACTTTGAAGAAAAGATAGAATACCTTTTAGAGTAATCTCTTCCATGTTTATATATGTGATATTGGAGACGAAGATTTGGGTCTCGCACAGGGCAGTTCAGCCCCCATGTGAGTCGGACCTGCATTTTTTGCAATGTGAAGAAGTATTGACCTGCCAGTAAAAGCACATCTTTGTCAGCAGTGTCACCCTGTGATTAACAGTATTTTTGTTTTCCTTTCCTTTTAGTTTGAGCCATCACAGTGTCAGCAGCAATCAGAAGAAAATGCGAACATTTGTCTCAATAGCCCAGAACGCATGGGGAATTTTTATATCTGAAAGGAAGCCTGGCTGGAAGTATCTGATGCAGCTTTTTGCAGTTTGCTCTGCAGTTGGCTTCCTCTCAAGCCTTCTCTTATTCCTTGGCATGCACTTCTCCCTGGCACACCACCCTTTGGGTCCCTTACTGATTTCTGGATTCATCTGGATCTCACTTTCTATCGCGCTGTCCTGTTTCAAGCACCTGCGCTGTTTTAGTGTCCTGTTCCTCCTTTCTTCTGGATTGCAAAATGGCAGGAATGCTCTTATTACTGCTGGCACAGGTGTTGTGGTGGCCGGCAACATCCAAAATATTTTTCACAACCTAAAGATTCTGGCAGACAGTATAACCTGTCATTTAGAGTATGAGCAATTTGCCTTGATAAAATATTATGTTGAGGCAGTAAAATGGATTTATGAGGCAGCCAAGCTTTCCCCTGAACTATCTAAACAGATAGTGTTCCTAAGGCATGAATTCACACCATCTTATTCAATTTCAGATGATGCATTAAAACAAGAGCTAAATGACACAAAGCAAGAAATCCAGAGAGTTGCCAACCAGATATCTTTCATGCTGACTGTACTGCCCTATATAGGCCAGAAAGCACTGCCTATATTGGGGATTTTTCTAGCTTCTTTTGGAACTGGCCTCTTTATCAAAAAATTTGTGGGCTCTCACAGTGCCAAATTTAAGAATACTTACATCACAAAACAGTTTATTGCATTTGATGAGCACCAAAAGCAACAGCAACGACCCTGTCTTCTGCCACTTAACAGAAAAGAAAGAAAAGATTATGTGACAATCCCATCTTTCTGCCTCACAAGGAAGGACAGAAAAAACATGCAGCGTTTTTTTCTCCCTGTAATTATTCATCTTTGCATATGGCTTCTGTTTGCTGCAGTAGATTATTTGTTTTATTGGCTAATTATTTCTGTGAATAAACATCTCCAAGAAGTACCGGATCTAGAGATTGAACTCAGCCTCTTTCAGCAAGTAAGTACTTATCAGTACTTCATATTTCTTAGCTTAGTGTTGAAAAATTTCCCTTCATCTTCAGCAGCTGCAGGAGCAAACATATAGCCAATGAGCCATCAGTTCTTTCATGGCATTATCATTCACTTCAAAAAGGGCCATTGCCTTTACAGATACGTATGTTGGATGGGACCAGACAGTTCTCTGCACTTTCCAAAGTGTCCTCATAATTATAGAGAATGGTAAATATAGGAAGAAGGACTTTTATTCTTCCATTTATGTATGTGGAAAATATCGGAAGCTTAAAAATGGAAACTCAGAATGCTGACATTTGTATAGTCCAAATGCCACGGTGACACTGCCTACCTCTCTTTAGCTGAGTAATGTGAGGAGCTTATAATTTAAAAAAGCATGGCTGCATACACACAAAATAATAACACGTTGCTGAAATCTCAAGGTTCTTCTAGCAGAAGCAGCGGTGCATTGAGAACCATAGAGTAATTAGGTTGGAAGGGACATCTGGAGGCCATCTAGACCAACCTCGTGCTCAAAACAGGGCCAACTTCAGAGTCAGATCAGATTGCTCAGGGTCTTGTCTGTGAATACTTTTAAAGCTGGAGATTTTACCGCTGGAGTGTGTGACCCATGTGATGCTGTGCAGGCACAGGAAAGCTGCCCAGTTTGATAGCTTGCAAGATCAGGCTTAAAACATTTCTCAAAAGCATATAACCCTTTGACACTGTCAGGATAAAAAGATTTGAAAGGGATGCTGGTCTGTTAGTACAATATGATATATGCTTTTTCTTCTGTCAATTTTTTCTTAGTCAGCATTTTCTATTACTTCCTCTTAAAGCTCATAATAATGAGAATTCATTCCCATTTCTCCCCATCCCCCCAAAATTCATCTAGCCAAAAGCAGTTCCACAGAGTAAGATTTATTAAGGTGAGCAATGCAATAAGCGCATTGCTTGAAATTACAAGCAAAGAGAACAGGACATACATACAATCTGTGGCAGAGAGATTCTCATTCTCACTTTTCCATACATGACATATTGAACCTCTGAGCTGGCTTCTTCAGCCAGACCACATTTTCTATGACACACTGCTAAACCATTGCAGGTTCAGCCTACACAGTGTTGTGGCAGACTGGTGGTCCCGGTGTGTCATGGGACATTCATCTGGTTGGGACTGAACCATGAAGGGGAAGGGAGATGTAGTGCACAGTATCCTTGAGGAATGGTAGCACTTCAGGCAAATGTGAACTACTAATGAAATTAGCCGAAATGAAGTCAAGCTGCTGGTCAAATTCTGTCATACTTCAGATGATAATATTTTATATTGTATATCAAAATATCAAACTCCTCCATGGGATAAAAATCAAATTATTGTCCAATTTTATCTTAACAAAGAGTAGAAAGTCAGTATCTGTATGGCAGACATAAGCCAAATGTTCCCAGTTTTTGTCAGTGGAAAACCACTTTTTGCTAAAGGATGGCAGCTGCCAACTTCTACTTGTTACCTTTCTAATTGTTATCTGAACTTTCCTTTAGGAAGGTAGGTGCAAAAGCCATTGGATTCACTGTAACTGTGCAATCAGCACACGTATAGCAAGTCAGAGCTATCCTGGAGAGGTCAAATTCCTGCGCAGAAGCAGAGAGGCTTCATCACCTGGTCAGTCAGTCTAATGTGAGATATGTTGAGGAGGCAGATTGCTACACATGCTAAGGGGGCTTTACACCTCATATTAACCCTGTTGCTGCACAGCAGCTGTGATCTAGCATCACCAAACCAGCATGTGAAATGGCCCTGGTCCCCTGGTATATAGTCCTGGAGAGAAAAAGGGTTCAGGAAGGCTGGTTGGTATTCAAAAATCACCTGCTCTAAGCTCAAGAATTATTCATCCCAACTAAATCAAACAAAGGCAGCAGGAGGCCAGCATGGATGAGCAAGGAGCTCCTGACAAAACTCAAACGTAAAAAAGAAGCGTAGAGGAGGTGGAAGCAGGGACAGGGAGCCCAGGAAGAATAGAGAGACACTGTCTGATTGTATAGGGATGGCGGTAGGAAAGCCAAAGCCCACCTGGAGCTGAATCTGGTGAGGCAGGCAAAGGGCAGCGCAAAGGGCTTCTACAGGTCTATCAGTGGCAAAAGAAAGACATGGGGGGGTCTTTCTTTTGTAGGTCCACTGCTAAGGGCAGTAGGGGTCCTGGTGACAAAGGACATGGAAAAGCCCAAAGTACTCAATGTCACCTTCAGCTCTGCCTTTACTAGAAAGACCAGCCTTCAGGAATCCCAAGGCTCCGAGACCAGAGGGCAAGTCTGGAGCAAGGGAGTCTTACCCTTGGTGGAGGAGGATCAGGTCAGGGAGCATTTAAACAAAGTCAGGCCCTGGCACCTGATAGGAGGCACCCGCAGGTGCTGAGGGCTCTGGCTGATGTCACTGTGAGGCCACTCTTGATTATCTTTGAAGGGTCATGGCACGTGGGAGAGGTTCCCGAGGACTGGAAAGAAGTAAATGTTACTCCCACCTTCTAGAAGGGCAAGGAGGAGGATCCAGAGAACTATGGTCTGGTCAGCCTCATCTTGATCCCTGGGAAAGTGATGGAGAGTATAATCGTGGAAGCCATTTCCAAACATATGAAGGCCAGGAATGCTATTAGGAGTATTCAGCATGGATTTATAAAGGCTAAATCATGCTTGACCAACCTAACAGCCTTCTATGACACGATCACTGGATTGTTGGATGAGGGGAGAACAGTGGATGCTGATTGTGCATCTATTAAGACTTTCACAACATCCTCATTGATGAACTGTTGAAGCATGGGCTAGATAAATGGAGAGTAATGTGAACTGAATATTGGCTGAACTGCTGGACCCAAAAGGTTCTGATTAGTCACACAAAGTCACTTCTGATGTCCCCCAGGAGTAGACATTAGAACCTGTACTGTTTAACCTCTTCATAAATGACCTGAACAGAGGAACAGATTGTAGCCACACAAGTTTGCAGATAATATAAAACTGAGAAGAGTGGCTGAAACACCAGTGGATTGTGCTGCCATTCAGAGGGACTTGAAAAGGCTAGAGAATTGGGCCGATAGGAACTGCAAAATATTCAGCAAAGGAAAATGCCATATCTTGCAGTCCTTGGAGAGAAATAACCCCATGCACCATATGTGTTGGGGACCAACCAGCTGGGAGGTGGCTTTGCAGAAAAAGTCTCTTAGACTTCTGATGGACATCAAGTTGACCACAAGCCTGCAATGTGACCTTGTGGCAAAGAAAGAGCTATCCTGGGCTGCATTAGGCAGAGCATTGCCAGCAGACTGAGGGAGGTGATCCCTCCCCTCTGCTTAGCACTGGTGAAACCCAGTTACAGGAGAGGCATATACTGGAGTGAGTTGAGTTGTTGTGGTTTAACCCCAGCCAGCAACTAAGCACCACGCAGCCGCTCACTCACTCCCCTCCCACCCAGTGGGATGGGGGAGAAAATCGGGAAAAGAAGTAAAACTCATGGGTTGAGATAAGAACAGTTTAATAGAACAGAAAAGAAGAAACTAATAATGATAATGATAACACTAATAAAATGACAACAGTAGTAATAAAAGGATTTGAATGTACAAATGATGCGCAGCGCAATTGCTCACCACCCGCCGACCAACACCCAGTTAGTCCCTGAGTAGCGATTCCCTGCCCCCACCTCCCAGTTCCTAAACTAGATGGGACGTCCCATGGTATGGAATACACCGTTGGCCAGTTTGGGTCAGGTGCCCTGGCTGTGTCCTGTGCCAGCTCCTTGTGCCCCTCCAGCTTTCTCGCTGGCTGGGCATGAGAAGCTGAAAAATCCTTGACTTTAGACTAAACACTACTTAGCAACAACTGAAAACATCCGTGTGTTATCAACATTCTTCACATACTGAACTCAAAACATAGCACTGTACCAGCTACTAGGAAGACAATTAACTCTATCCCAGCTGAAATCAGGACAAAGAGCCACAAGGAAGAGCTACATATCCCCCTGACATGGTCAGAAAAGAGGGCTGGGGGATTCAGTGTCCCTACAGTGTTCCTACACAGCGTAGAAAGTTGCCTGCCAGTATGAAATACTGGTCCCAGCAGCATGTCTAATTTAGTCCCTCTCATTCAGCATTTCAATCTGCAGACAGTGCAAGACATGAGCTCTTCTAAGTAAAGGCATCTATTAGAGGAGGAGAGGTGGCTTTGTTTGCATGATAACCTTGTGGTCAGTGTACTTGCCTAGGTGGGTGAGGATACATTGCTGATCATGTACCGAGCCACAACCAAAGGGATGGACACACTCTGCTCTGCTGTTTGAAGGAAGGACCCTCCAACAGAGGATCTGAGCACATTCATGGGAGTGGGAATATATTAAACCATTATAGCCAGATTAGCTAAATATTTGTCTATCAGAGCCACTGAAAATATAAGTTCCTAACAGTCCAAATTGTGGGACAGTCTTCCAAGAGAAATGGTGAAAATGCAGTCTGAAACATTTATAAATAACCAATAAATAATATTGTTATGAGCATAGCATGTATAGACAGTGGATGGACTAGATGATTTATGGTCCTTTGTAAATCTGAATGACCAATGGGAGAAGTATTAAGAAAGGAGGGAATCTGTACTATAATCAACTCTTTTTTTCCCTTTTTCTTGTGCAGAGGAATGAGAATAGCTTTATCTTTCATATGACAGAGCGCATTCAAAAGACTGATCCTTTCAAGATCTCTTTGTTTAAGCATGACTGCATCCCTCAGCCAGAGCTCGCTCCTTCCACAACATGGATCCAGCTTGGAGTCATCATCTTCTTCTTAATCATTTTTGGGTTATTCTCTGGCCTGCTGACCCAACTTAAAATACTGGTGTCAACTTCATTTTATCCTGACACTGAGATGAAACGGATACATTATTTGCATGCAAAATTACTCAAGAAAAGAGCAAAGCTACAAGAGAAAACTGGGAAGAACGTGTTTGCTAGAACGGTAAGCCATCAGCCCTAGGGGAAAAAAAAAGATCTTCCTTTCTCAGGGTGGTAGCCAGATCCAGGAAATATTTAAACACTTGTTAACTTCAATTATGTGCTAATAGACTTTCCCCAGTGCTCTCCTGCATAGGGGGCAGGGACAAGTTGCCTAATGGTGAGATTAGGTCATGTAATTCTTTTGTTCTGTCCTTCAACACACATGCACCAGACATGACATGGGTACACCCAGATGACTATGTGCTGGCAAAAAACATACCCCTCAGACTTAGAGGTCTCCAGAAAAGAAACTTGGTTTTCATGAATATATGAAAAGCACCTCCAGCACAAGAAGTATTCCTGCAATCTAGAAAGAAAATGTTAGGCATTTGTGAGCAGCCTCTTAATGTTGAGAAAGTTGTTAAGTTGTTGCTTAGCAAAATGGAAGGTGATATATTTCTGTTTTAAAACACAGTGGGAGTGCAACTGCAAATACCATTAGGAAACAGAACTTTTTGCTTGTGAAAACATTCGCCCTGTATATATACACTAATGGAAATATGCATGTATTTATGGCAAATCCAGATAGATAGCTGCAGACACATATAGTTTGTTTTGGTTTGTTTTTTTTAATAGCCTTCAGTACTGACTCTACAGGATGTTAGTGTCTAGGTGATCTCTAATGCAATAATACTATGACCATAGCCTCATATTTCTGTCTTTTCAGGTCAACTTTTGGTTTCCAATACTTGAGGCAGTGAGGAAGAAAGAAAGGAGTGTGGCAAATGACAGCATGGTGTGAAAGAGACCAAGTGAATCTTTGGATAAGGCTGAGATGCTCTAGCTCCACAGGGACTTGTGTTTCGCAGCCATCTTTCCTATGGAATGTCAATTTTAAAATGTAAAAAATAGGATCAAAGGCTAATCATCAGTATTTTTGGAAAAGTGCAGAAAAGAAGCCACGGGAGACAGTGTGCTCTCCACCACAGAGAGATCTGTGTTGCATTAATATTTGTTTTTCAACTTGGGGTCTGCATTGTCTGGTACTTTAGAAACCTGTGGAGGGTCTGTTCTTCTGCGTAAAAGCAATCAAACATCTTGGACCTTTTAGGACTACAGCACAAACCTCTGCGTTGAGCTAACAGAGGACACAATGGCAGTAGCAGGTTTGTCTTCTTCACGTTTGCCAGACATTGAAGATAGAAGACACAGCAGAGGCTGTCCATTGGCTTCTGGGCTAGCCAAAAACCTAACTAGAGGGCTTAGATGTTTCTAGACATTCCTATTTCTCAACCCTCAACTGCCCCAAACCCTTCAGCCGTGTTCTTTCCCATCCCTAGCTTCATATACCTGCTCCTGCCTCTGTAGTCATCTCTTCTGCAGGGCCAGTGGTCTACATGCCCTGTCAATCTTCTAGCCCAGCCAAACTCTCCCTCCCACCTTGGGTCCCCCACTTACTTCTGCTGATTTGTCTCTCCAAAGCTTCTAATCCTAGTTTCCTACCTGGAACTCTTCACCTGTTCTTAGTCTCCCACTTTCACATATCCATAGACTGTATCGCTAGTGCAGATTGTCCTGTATCTTTGATGATCATGAGACAGGTAATGTAGCACATGCAGAAGTGGGAATGCTCACAAGAGCTATAATACAGAGGAATCAGGTGTTGTGGGTGCAAACAAACTGGTTTTGAGGTATAGGGGCATACGAGCAGAGGTGAACAATACTTTGAATCTTGCAGTCTGAGGGAGCCTGCAGAAGTGGCAAAAATGGGCTTAATTATGTTGATAAAGCCACCATTGACTTCAAAGAAACAAAACTGAGCCAATACTGAGTGCTTCACCTATTCAACTAACATCGGTGATGTGACCATATGACACAAGAACAAATGCTAAAGGCATAAAGACATAGGAACGGCTTGACTGACGTGGCACTAGAGATTTAATGTAGACCTAAAAATCTACCCAACAGGCAGCATACTCTTGATTTTCAGCCACAGCCAAATTCTTTCTTTAGGTTGCATAATAGCAAACTCTACTCTGTTCCTCTATAATATGTGCATGGTCCCAGGACAGCTATTGATCGATGTCTGTTATCGGAATGAATAAAGACAGTAGCAAGTGTCAGAAGTTATTTTCCACTTGAAACACTGAAAAACACCAAGTCTTTTTTTCTTTGGGTCTTTGAAACGAAGCCTCACTCCTCCATGGACACAGGTAGTTCAGGTTGCTGGTGTGCCAATAATTTGTCTGTAGAAAATGAGGTGCTAGATTAAAGCCATGCATTATTGAGGGTTGTGCTGAATGTCTCTGAGTGGCCTGGCTATGTCCTCTTTTGCTAAAGCAGGACAGCCTTGGATAGTAGCAGAACATCATTTATATCCCAGGTACTACTGTCAAGGACCAGTAGCAAGAAGCATTCAGGTGAAAAAGCAGCAAAATGAAGGTTGCTCTAGATTTGTTTTCACAAAACAGACTAGCTGTCCAGAT
This sequence comes from Haliaeetus leucocephalus, assembly GCF_000737465.1. Taxonomy (NCBI): domain Eukaryota; kingdom Metazoa; phylum Chordata; class Aves; order Accipitriformes; family Accipitridae; genus Haliaeetus; species Haliaeetus leucocephalus. Next base: position 16,129,308 of record NW_010972991.1, on the reverse strand, counting down.
ACTATTGACAAGTGGATATATTTGTTCACTCTTGTTATCATTGCAGATGAAAGCTGAAGAGTTAAATGTCAGCAAGAGCTGAGCATTTTTGGTTGAGTTCTTACAAGTTCATTGCTGGTAGGAGTTGGATATGCTCCTTTCAGTCCCAAAGGACAGGCTGGTAAGAAGCCCTGATCTCCTACTGATTACAATGCCCAAAGGCAGGGGCAGGTCTGATTGACATCACTACCACAAAACACTACTGCTTCATTTGGCATCAGGATGCAAAATTTGTTTTGGAGTTTCTTGCCTTTCCTGTTTGATGGTGTGTTGCCACCCAGCAACCTTTTCTCTCCGTTGTTCTGCGAGCAGCAAGCAAAAGCTTTGCAGCACATGGGAATGGTTCATCAAAATGACTCAGATGGGGGTCAATGGTTGGGGGAGATACCTAAATCTGTTAGGATTTTGAGTTCTGGAGTACAGTCTCAGGACAATACCATGTCTGTACTTTGTATTTACTTCAGGAAATTAACCCTAGTGGGAATGACTATTAAAAAGAGCCATTAGTCTTTGGTAGGACAGGTGAGACCTTGCAGGGTTTACAGAAGTGTTGTACTTGAATGCTGGGGCTCCCAACACTAACTGGCAGGGCAGCTTACTGAGTATTGCTTAGCTTGCCCCCTCAAATTGGTAATAGTCATGGCAGTGATAAAAGCCAATCCTTCTTGGAAAGCTAATTGTAATTCTGTACAAAATGTTCAGCTCTGGTGAACATTTTACCTAGATGCTTGACCCCACTATCGGTAACAAAAGACATGGAAGAGCCCAAGGTACTTCTTTGTCAGGTCTTGACAGGTAAGACTGATCTTTAGTCATACCAGGCCCCTCAGACCAGAGGGAAAGTCTGGAGCAAGACTTACCCCCCATGAAGCATGACATGGTTAGAGAGCACTTAAACACGCTGGATGTATTTAAGTCCACAGGACATGATGGCAGGCACCCATGGGTGCTGAGGGTGCTGGCTGGTGTCATTGAGAGGCAACTCTCAACTACCTTTGAAAGGTCATGGTGATCAGGAGAAGTTACTGAGGACTGGAAGAAAGCAAATGTCACTCCCATCTTCAAGAAGGGCAAGAAGGAGGATCTGTTAAACTACAGGTTTGTCAGCCTCAACTCAATCTGTGGGAAGGTGATAGAGCAATTTCCCCTAGAAGCCATTTCCAAACATAAAGTCCAGGAACTTGGCTAAGATATCACCGAAATATAAGAAAAACTTTTTTACTGTGAGGGTGGTCAAACACTGGAACAGCAGAGATATTATGGAGTCTCTATCCTTGGAGATATTCAAAACCCAATAGACATAGCTCTGAGCAACTCAGAGCAGCGGGGCTGGAGCAGATATCTCCAGAGGTGACTGCCAGCCTCAGCCACTGTGTGATTTGGTGACTTTTACACAAAGCATTGCAGAAAACATATTAGGCATACACAGCAAAAGCTTGTGTTAATTTGTGAACGTGCTATGTCAGCACCAGGGTGGCACCTGACAGATATTGTTGCCATTACACTCATACTGGAGTCACGCACTTGAGTGGACTAATGCACTGTTTGTTTCTGTGACCATACACATGCATACCTGTGTGCTGAAGGCAGGCAAAGGAGATAAGTTGCTCTTTACCCATCTCCCTAAACCTGGGTTACCAGGGAAAATGGTATATTCCGCACGTTTTGTTTTTAAATTCTAAAAGAAATTCACCTTTGATGCCTCAAAGACATTGAGGTTTATCTCAGTGGTAGAACAGTTATTACCCTGATCCACAGTACTTACCCTGATCCACAGTATGAGGTCTATTCCCTCAGCTGCCCAGTGGTCCTCTTTAGTCATACAGATGAAGAGGCAGGTCTGTCTCTCCACTGGCATTACACAAAGACATACCTCTCATTCTCTGCAGACCTTACTTGGTTTCTGTTTTCTTCCACTTGTTTCTGTCCTGTGAGCTGGGGAAGGCTGGAGGTTTATCTTCAGCTGTCTCCTCTGCAAGTTGTTCAGCTATTCCCTTTGCCTTGCTGTTTACCATAACCCTCAACCACATGATTACATTGTTCTTTTTTTCTTAAAAAAAAAAAGTCTACAAGTTACCACCATAAAACCCCAGTATTCCATCCACAATTATTTCTGTTCCTCTTCTTGCCTACCCTCTCCTCACATTTCCTACATTTTGTTTTGGCTTTTTTCTCCTGTCTTTGTCATTCAAAATCTTCTTTCCTCTTTTGGTATGTTTTCTTCTGCTTCAGTAGGTCATCCTTTCCCATACATAAAAGCATGTGTTTTTTCTGTCTGCTGAGCACAAGTGAACTACAGGTACAGTTGAAATTAAGGATTTTATTTATTCATTTATTAGCTTAATGGAAATTTTTAATATATTTCATGTTACTGGGCATTGTCTCTAACTGCCTCTCTAGGGCTTGTCAGAAATGCACTCAGCACTCAGAACAAGCATCTGAAGAGAAGTCTGGATTTGGCTTTTGACTCATTCATCCCTTTCCTCCCCCCAGCTCACAGCAGAGCTCAACTTCCTTTTCAAATGTCCTTCACTAGTGTAGAAGCTGTTTGATTTACTGTGAAAAATCCTCCAATTGGATCAAATCTGGTTTGTAAAATTAATGAAAGGCTGACCTGATTGTCTTGTGAAGATAATTCAGAGAGACATGCTAGTGCTTCTGACCCTCCTGAAACACAATACAAACAAGGATGTTTCCTTTCAGCAACTGTGTTTATCGAACTCTCCTTATCACCACCCCATGCCCCCGAACTTGGCTTGCTTCATAGCTAAGCTAAAGGCTTTTTTTTTCTCTGTGCTAGTTTCGTTGCAGTATTTTGTGTGGGCAGCTGGGTGTGCAAAGTCAGAGGATGCTGGGCTTACAACTGCTTTCACCCCCATCCCTGCTCTGTCAATATTGTCGCACTGACTCACTGTGTTTTCATCACAGTTTAAATAGCCCAGAGATGCTTGCAATTAAAGAAGAAATGAACAGGCAAAGCTTTTCCCCTAGTTCTCTTTTACATGACAAAAGTGGGTAGTAAGGATCAAAGGATCACTCTGCTGATGATGAAATAAGGCCAGAAAATGGGGATATTATTGCCGACTTCACAGGCACAGTCTTCAAAATAGGTGAACATGCTTCATGGGTGCTGCTGTGCATGAGTAACCTCTTCCGCATTTCATTCCTGATACATAATACCAGCCCTGCCCTCCAGTGGCCCAGTAAGGCTACATGCCCCAGTATTGCTACTCCCCGCAGAGATCCCCTGGTACTTGAGGCTGAAGAGAGAAGCACTGCAGGTGTCAGTGCTTGCACCGCAGCCACGAGCTCAGCACAGGTAGCAAAATGACAGCCAACACACAACCGGGCGTGCTGGCAACATATTGGCTATATGAGAATTTTTATGGCAAATGATGGGGATGAAAGCAATATTAGGTATGCCAGGATCAGATCTCCCAAATGCCTTCTCTGCTCCTGCACCTGGAATGCATGTCGCCAGGGAGAATGGAGTGCTAAAGATCCCAAATTTCTGTCTGGCTGGGGAGAGTGATAAAAATATGGTTGAGATTTTCCCTTACTTTAATAATGTATTTGAGTCTTCAACCTTTCCATACAAGAGCAAGGTGAAACCAGCAGAATCCCAACGGGAAGTGCTAAGCAAGGAAAGGTTGTTCTGTGTTTCAGCCTTGACAAAACAGATCCTCAGCTCCTCTGTAGTGAGAGAAAAAGGGGTTTAATGCAGCAATGCCACCTCTCAAAGCAACCAGAGATAGTCTACTCCAGCAGAGTGACCAAATGGATTGAAGGAAGAGTCAAAGAAAGCAAACTTTTCTCAGTAGGCACTGGAGAAGCCTGAGGATTGTGGCTAAATGAGGTAGGATTCAAACATCTGGGAACGGAATTGTTGTCTTACTTCCCTATGAAATGTTGCCTTACTTCCCCACTGAAATGCTCAAGGAAACTGTGTGGGCTGCAGAAATCATCTCTATACCAGCTTTCCAACACAGTGTGGGGCATCTGTTGTGTCAGGACAACAGGCCCAGCAACAACTTTGTGAGAATGTAATGAGGAAGCGATAGCTGGGATGAGGTTGTAGGACAAATTGAGAAGTCTTGTCAGGGTCTAGAGACTGAGACAGGACTGGGAGACCACTCAGTGCTCCTTCCAGTGCTCCAGTTCAGGACCTGTGCTGACTTAAATGCATTTTATGATCCCATTGCATCCCAAATTAATTATATGCCTACTAGAAAAAACACTCTACTGTATTTGGGTCTGCTGTCACTCATTACTTGTGTTTTGGAATAGTGACCTGGGCAGTTCCCAAATTATATCCCTGTGGAGATCCCATTATAGTGTGTCTCACATAAGTAGAAAAAAAACAAGGACCACAGAGATTTGGAGTCTGACAGTCTCAACCATTGTAGCAGTGCCTGAATAGCACAGCTGAAATACTTCTGATGTCACACAGTTTCTCAAGGGCTGTTACTTGGCTCCTTGTGGCTAGAGGCAGGATTCAGGTACTAGGGCCAGAATGTGTCATGGCAAAAGAAATACTCATAAATATAAAAAACTCGACAGGCTCAATAACTTGTTGCACTCAAGGACGTAAAAATACAGCAGATGCTTTGGTGTAAACCCCAGTTCACAATATGCAGGTAATTTTTTTTATGACATCTGCACAATATTTAAAACAGTCATTGGAATTAAAAAGTAGGCATTTGTTAAGAGCAAAATCCAAAGGATACCTCCTGTGAGGAGAATAATCCATGGTAGAGAGCAGCAGTAAATAACAACTTAGGGATCAGGAACTCTTTGCTAATTGTACAGGGAGAAGCTTCCTCATTTCTAATCTAATAAAAATCTGTAGGAAACCTAAAAATATTATACATTTTTCCACAGATAATACACTTTCATGGTTTGGAGAGCTCAATTTACAAAATGGGTGTTTATATAACGCATAAAACTACTTGCTGTTATCACACTGTGAAAACATCTGTTTTTAGAAAAATCACTAACTTTGTTCCTTTGGGCTTTCATGATCTGCAGTCTTTTGTATCACTTTGATCTCAGTAGGTGTCCCAAGAGCCCAAAGTACATTTGAAAGTCCTGGGCATGTCCACAGTATTCAAAGGACAGGCAGTCTTTACTCCTGGGTTTCATTTCTGTCATAACTGAGTCATTTTGGCCTTGAGCAACTCACTTAAGCCAACACCGGATGTTAAACATAAGGCTACTACATATATTCAATCATTTGAGTGATTTCAGAGCTTTGAGCATCCATAGTTCTCACAACTGTAAACATATTCTAATTATATTTACTTGCCTCACAGGTATATCATGCAATTGCAAGGCTCTAATAATAGTTAAAACCTGAAGCCTGAGATGAAAGACTCCACACAAATATAAGTTATTGTTGAAAGTAGAAATAAGTCCTTTCCCCTCCCTGCTTTTTCCCCTACTTTTCTCAAATGTCTGCTCTTCTTCCAAGGTAGCAGAAGATTAATTAAAAAGAATGGATCCATGGTTGACATGCACTTTTGATGAGACAAAACATAAGAAAAAACAGGCATCCTTCTGTAGTGGGTTGACCCTGGTTGGATGCCAGGTGCCCACCAAAGCCGCTCTATCACTCCCCCTCCTCAGCTGGATATCAGAAAGTTCCAGTTCTGAGAGGCAAAGGCGGGCTAGGTGGAAGGCAGGTGCAGAGTAAACATCTGCATCATAGTCACACTGTATTTTCTTTGTAGTCAACAGAGACTAACCAGCATTTGCAAGAAAACTACTCATCTCATCCCCAAAGAGAACAACTCTGGACAGGTTCATCTAGCCTGTTTTAGATCTTGATGCAGAGATGAATAATGTTGCAGAGGCATCTTTCTCTCTGTTGATTATAGAGGGAGACTTGGCAACACACTCAGATGCAGACCATTGCAGTATAGAAGTCTACACTGAACAGTGAACCCCGCTCCCTTGTAATAGTCACTGTAATAGTGCTGGATGCCTGGTTCTGCTGTTCTGCCACCCGAAATACAACATGAGAAATGGGAACCTGTGCTAGCTCTTCCTGAACATCCCCATGATTATCCTCCACCATCTTATAAAGAAAATTCTCCTTTGCTATTTAGAGACACAAGAACTACCAACCTAGTAAGAGTTTGTTTCTCATTCAAGCTCATACATCACTGTATGCCATGAATATAGCAGGAACTACAAGTCTGCTTTCCACTGTCAAATTAAAAATAACAGTAATTAGCATATGCTTTCTGTGTCTGTCTTAAAATTTGAAAGTCTTTCTGTGCCTGTTTGGCCCATGGGTTGCACAGAAGTACAGGTTATACTGTTTCTATACAAGGGACAATAAACTCACTGTACAGGTGTTTTTGTGTTGACCTCATTTCTCTCTTAAATATTCCCCAGTAACAATTGCTTGAAAAGAAGGGCTATCACATGTGTAAATGCAACTTTAAACAACATTCTAGGTTTCTGAGGCAAAACCTGTCTAGACATGGTAGCAGAATCATGCTTCTAAGAATACAATTTTCTCTCAAATGGGAAATCAGATAAATTGATCAAATCAGATTATTTTTTTTACCGGAATCCTATCCTACAAAAGACAAAGTGTTAGTTACATTGGGAAAAAACTCACATTTTCAGAAAAAGAAGGTTTTTGAAATTAACACATTATGCTCCTGCTCTGGTGATCCCACTTAATAAGCCTTCAAGTTATGGGTGTGTGTCTCTCCATAAAGCCAGAACACAAAACAGTATCGTAGATGAGTTCACCAGTATGGTTGGCATAGGTTTGCTTAAGGTGTAGCAAAAGAAACACTTGAACACACCAATAAATGCTTGGCTGTGCAGCTGGCAGGGACAAAATGTATAAACTCCTTTAAAGACAGGGAAGGGAGACGTAGCAGCAGCTCTAAAACTGTGACAGTTCTCCTGAATCAGCATTTTTCTGTACCTGACCCCTTCCAGGAAGGGAAAAACAAAAAATCAAATTCAGCATCTGCTATCAGAATTCTATGCATTGCTAAGCACAACAGAGATCTTCCTAACACATGAAACTAGAGAATTAGGATTTATCTCCTGTGACCTAACAGAGGAAGAATGTAGAAAATGTGCTTAAAGGCCACTGTTCATTGCTTTTACTTTATAGGTTAGCTGATACCTTCTAAAGATAAATATTAAGAAATACCATCCCCAAACTCACCTACTTTTAAGAACCTGCTGAGCTGCTGCCACATTATAATTGTAGTTATTATTTTATTATTGCCCCATTTTCTAAAAAGAATTTTCCAGTTCTTATAACAAAGTTCCTTTGAAAGAGAAATTGCAATGACAACTTTCATGCAGGAAGCCCAGTATAATGTTTATTGGTTACTGTTGTTTCATGTTGGTTCTTGAGAAGTTGATTGTGGATTGATTGTTGGACCCAGAATGCACTGCTTTGATGGGGACAGCAGGGTCATTTTCATTTGCTTTTATCTACAGAGAAGAAAAAGACAATATGATATAATCTTTCAACAGAAAATCTCTGCTTTGCAATTTGTCACTCAGAGAGGTAATAATGGAGAAAGAGTGCTAGGAGCTAGAAAGAATGATTATTGCTCCCTCATGCTATTGCAGCTTTAGCCTTTAGTCCTCTCTATTACAAAAGCTTTCTCCCTTATGACAAAGGAAAACAAATAGGATGCTGCACTCTGTTGCTGCTACTGATGCCCGGGATGAGGTTCGCTGTGAGGTAGCTTTAAAGGAATAATACAATGAAATGTGCAAAAGCTAACTTCACCCTCCCACCACTGCAGGTTTGTTCCTATCCTCATATTAATTAGCACTAAGAACAGACCCATTTTATATGAGGTGCGAACTGGGGCTTTACATCCATCTGTTGGGAAATCATTTCTCAGACTAGCTGATCTCATTGCTGGTACACATATGCACCCAAAAACTCAGCCTGGATTTTGTCATGCTTACTGCCACCCACTGTCCCCCTGACCCACGTTAATCAACTCCCTTGCTGCAGTAGACAACATTTCAGCTGCAGTTGGCATACAGCAGCATCATGTCTCAATTGTGCTTGCTGAAGATCTTACCTAGTTCTTTTACTTTTTCCTGAAGCATTTCTTCTGTTTGTTAAACTGTTAAAGAGCGAGGTGTTGTCACCTAGTCCTTCTCGCCAGCTGCCAACAGAAAACTAACCCAGAAAAAGGAAGCTAATTGTTTTCCACTGGCTTAGCAAGTAAATCAGCTCACAGAAAGAGGAGATGCTGGGTGTTATTCCTCTGTTACCAGCACTGAGCCTTACAACAGCTCAGCCATCCATTAGACCACTGCTGGCATTGACTGCAGCACCTCTACTGCATGAAGACAGCTGTTGTCTTTGCAAAACAGATCTCATCAGCTTAACCCAAACAGCACAATTAGTGGACAGTTATTGTCTGTAACACAGGGACACTAAAAAATTTAATTTTTCACATCAAGCTGATTTTGTTTGGGCTTTTTTTTCTGTAAACCTGCAAGCCAAACATTTATGTTTTGTTTGTACTCCTGGTGCTAACTGAACTCAGGTTTTCTAGGGGCCTTCATACCCATGTCTCAGTCTAGCAGTTAAACTCCATTTGCTTCTCTCAACCTGACTTTTTAAATGAGGCTCCAATCAGAAAGAGGTCCTCCATACCTGGGCTGCTACACATTTTCATCAACTTTAAAGATACCGAGACAACTCGGCTTCTGAGAGGGCTTATTTCAGACAAGCCTGTCACAAGCTAGATGGCCTGCTACACTTTTGTTTTCTTGAAGTTTCCAAGAAGCATTAAGTAAAGTAGTTTTCATTAATCAAAAGAGACAGTTACCTGCAAGAGCCAAAACTGGGGAATGAGCCTATTATTTTGATGTGATGGATGTTGCTGAGACCACATCTGTATATGGTGCTCTCTTAACAGGAACAGGCTGGCAGACCTGCAGTAAAATATTTCAAATCTTTTGTTATTTGTCTTCCCCTTGCAATTGCTAATTGGATACAATGAAAATAGCAGTCCTATGATAACCCAGCTTTTTATGTTATGCATCCCAACACTTTCATCAAACCTCTCTCTTGAAAAGATCCCTTACACTGGGATTAAACTGTTCAGTTCTCAGCTTTCATCAGGAGCTGGGTGGCTCAATCTCTTCAGCAATGTAACAAAGCAATTCTAAACCCATTTTTTTAAAGAAGCAACTGAGTATCTTCCACCTCATTTTTTTGATGCTTCTCCCTTCCTTAGTCCAAACAGATTTTGGAGTGGCAAAACCCCAGAGATTATGGCACAAATAATCAGGATATGCTAAAACACAAGCACAAATCAATTAATCTGGCTGCTTCCGTGTATTTTTTTAATCTCAGTTCAGCTACTTCAGGATATCCCAGGAGAGAACAGGTACAGAAAAAACACACCTGAGCTGCTCTCCAGAACAGCTGACTCACTGCATGTTCAAGTTACAAGCTTGTTCTTTGTTAAAGTAATCACATTTTCCAGTGATGCTCTTAATACAGGTAAGAGAGGTTAATGAACATCAGTGAAACAAAATGAATCCTGGCTTGTGTGGGTATCTACCATCCACTATCCCAGCTGCTGGCTACAGGAGGTTGAGCTGGTTGAAAAATCACTTCTGAAGACATGCTGCACTTGATGTTTTGGTTAAGAGAAAGTTCTCTCTAGCTTTGATGGGAAATGGAAACCACCATGTTCATGGAAGTCTTTCAGAATTCTGTAATTATCAAATTTCTTATAAATTGTAATTTAGTTTTGATACTAATCTTCCCCTAACATGGCATATAAGGCTTTAGCGGAGATGCCAGGATTTGCAGTCACTAAAACTCAGCTATGCTTCAGGAAGCACCTAATTATCATTTAATAAGTGCAACATGTTCTCTTACATGAAAAGTAATGCCCCAAGTTTTTGCTGGTGTAATGCTAGTACAAATCTGTTTTCAACAGCTAGTTTCAATTACTATTACCTGACATTTATTTTGCATTAAAAGGCAAAGGGATCAACACTGCACAACAAAGAAAGTGCTGTAACAGTAAGCAGCCCTCATTAACAAAGTACCTAATATCTTCAATGATGTCCAGTGGATTAAATAGACTCACAGGCACACACAACTTTGTGTATGATATATATCCCACTGAAGACAGACCCAAAGGACTATGATTTCTAAGAGGAACACTGCAAAGAGATTCTATCTAGATTAAAAATGCAGAATGAGTCTACTGTAGGTAACCACTTCTCACTATTTAGCCTGTGAGACCATCTTATCTGCAGCTAGCCATAGAATTGCATGACTTTTGGAGCAATTGTTTCAATTCAGTCACATGTTCAGTGGAAAGGGAAGATCTTTTATCTGGACAAATTCACAGTTAGGACTACTGGCTCGCTTTTCTACTAGTCTGGGAAGTCCAGGCACAGATTATTTCATTTGCCCTTCCCTTCCCTGAGAAACATTAACCTTCATTCACATTGAAAAGGTGAATAGAATATATAAAATTTGTGGACAGATTTAAATGAGGAATCTGGTTTCAAAATAAAAAGCAAAGTAGAAACAGCATAGATGCTAACATAATGCAAGTGAAAAATCTCTCTAGTTTATCTAATTTACACTGACTTGTTCTGGCACCACAAAAAAAAAAAAAAAGTGTTCCTTTATGTTTGGAAAACCCCAAAATGCAATAATCTGTTTTCTGTTCTTAGCTCCCAGGGAAAAACTGTGTGGCCACACGGGGACTTCCCTGCCTATCCACTGTATTATATGTATCAACTTGCAGACAGCCCACCAGCTCCTGTGAAAGTGTGGTGTTTGGAGGAAAGCCTCACTCAGCCACTTCTACATGCCTTTCTCAGTCCATCAAGACAACAGCAGGAAGAAATATACAGAATTATATTGGAAGCATTTCAATGGGCCATATCTTACACGGATCCTAGTCTGATTCAACTTTTAGATCCTGCAGTGAATCCCACTGATTCAGGCTGTGATTTTAAAATACATTTTATCTGGGTGCTTTTGAAAATCCTACTCACAATAAGTAACACTCAGGACGCAAAAGCATTCTTCATGAATGCTTCCATGGTAAATAAGCACTGAAAATTCAATCTTCATGTATTTTGCAATATTTCTCTTAAAAAAAAAAAAAAAAAAAAAGAACAAGAGCTTGAACAGAACTATCTTGGTCCAGCAGTGCACTTTGCACATGTTCAGTTTTTAACACATTCTTGCTGGAACACAGTGAAGTGTTCAACATTCTACAGGGCTTAGCTCCAAATATCTGATCCATGAAAGATTTAGAAAATAATTGATTTCTTCCTCAGTATAAGATTTCCTCCTGCATATGATGTGAAGCCTCTCTGATTTTCAGTGAAATCAGTGATGAAATGTAACAGTTAGATTACTTATGAGCAAAACTTTGCTCACTTTTATTGCAAGTGGGACGTGTTTATTTTAAAAAGTACCCAGGCTTAGTCTATGAGCTGTACAGACTACCCTACGAGCAGGAACTAGTCTATGATATTTTTCTGTAAGATAAAGAGCAATAAAAATTGAGTCCTTAGTTTCATTTCCTCCCACCTCGGCAGATTTTGATTAGTAAGGGAAATTACCATTGAATCCCCAAACCTCTCTTCCCAAGAGCTAGTTATCCTCATGTTGTACAAAGCATTACAGAGATTTATTATTTTAATTAACCTGCTCCCGCTGCCTGACTCGTTTGTAGACATATGGAGGGAATGGTGGACGGGAGACATATTTGCCTTCTCCTGCTGTGACATTGAAAGCTCCACCTTCATAAACTACTTTGCCTCTTGAAATTGTCGCAACTGGGACTCCATGGCAGACCATTCCTTCAAATATATTGAAATTGTTGGCCTGGTGATGTGTCTTTGCAGATATTGTCCTGTGTTTACAAAACAAAACAATGCCAAAAATTACTATGATCCTTGCATTTTACTTCATTATAAATTTTTGAGAAATTGATAAAGGAAGAAAATTTAGCAGCATTATTAAACTATGACACTGTACAGTACATCATGGAACAGCTGTAAAAATAGGATAGAGCAATAACATTTCATTGAACAGTAATTGCATTTCAAAAGAATGAAAAGGGAGAGTAAAGGACAGAACTTTGCAGCCTTGAAATGCAAAATTTTCCACTAGGAAGAGATTAGTGGGGAAAAAAAATCAGGTTGTAATATTTTATTTGAATAACATGATTTCATTCTGCCTTGTCAAGCAAATATCTGTGCACAATAAGGTCAGAAAAAGCTCTGACCTTTTAGCTAGAATGACTTGCAATTTCAAGTTTGAAAAGTATGGCTGCAATGTTTCAAAGATTGAGACTCACAAATAACACAAAGACTATTTCACTGGAAAGTCAGTAGATGGTAATGAATTTTGGTAAATCTTAATGTGAGTTGGATTGATCCAGTGACTGACAGCCCAAATATCTTGATGCTACTAAATAATAATGACAACGTCACACTTCTACATACCTGTCCTCCAAGGGTATTAAGCAAATTATAATTTTAGACGTCAACAGTATTCATTTGAGCTATGGTGTTATTGCTTTGTTTATGCATAGACCTCATTCTTTATGATCACCATTTTTCTAGCCAATTTCTCCAACCCTAACTGGCTACATTAAAGGCAGAGCCAATGCTAGAGCTGACATTAGCACCTGGAAGTCCAGGCTGTGTATACTTCCTTTATTATCTACTTTCCCTACTGATCTACTTACTATCTACTGTAGCTAAAATGGGTCACAAGATTTGAATTTTAGTTAATTATTGTATTAACTTCCTGTTTCCAATCTACAGGTTTTTGGTTTTTTTTAATAACTTGGAGAGTTTACATTTTTATTGTCATCTGTAATTTCTGAAAGGAAGGAAGCTTCATGCTTTGGCTAGCAGTCAGAATTTTCCAGAGTAGGTGCTCACACAATCAAAAACCTATCATGCATATATAGCATTAACATTATTCCAGAGACTACATCTTTTGAAAAAGAATTATCAAAGTCAAAAGTAATATGAAATATTAATGGATTAAAATATTGATCTCTTTGGAGAAGAATTTTCTAAAACTTTAGTTAACATCCTTATCAAAATGAGAAAACCACAACAAAATCTGTATCTTTCTTGAAGTATAGCCATTTTCAGAAGTAATCACTTATACAGAGGAAAAAAGAATTTGTGGAAGGAGACTTAGCTTTCCTTTCATATTGTTCTGTTGAACTAAGAGAAATGGTTCTACTAAGGTCTACATTTAAATCTTGGCGGCAACTGGCTTTCCAAAGGCTGTATATATAGAAATACTCTCTATGACCAGTCTGCCCTAGGAATAAAAACTTTTCCTTATTCAGCACACCTTGGACAGAAAACTTATGCGTGTCTGCTCACCAGTATCAGCATCATCTTGCAGATTCACAGTGGAAAGAGTGAGCAATGGAGGTCAGACCTCTCTTGTATTCACTGGTCCTATGAATACTGTTGAACAACTTTATCCATGGGTGTTACAATAGCCCTACAAAGAGTTTGTGAACATATTCCTCTAGCTTATTGCATTACCCTTATGGGTCCAACGCTAGAACAGTAAGTAAGAACAACTGTAATACAATTATCTTTAGCATTCTCTGGGTATACATCATGTCTATTTGCACAATAGCACTGGGACATGAAAAGAAAAATAGAAAAGGTAATTTGAGCAAACGAACAGAAAAATAAGCAAGATACTTCAACTCAACATGGGAGCTGTTTAAATGTGCTAGAGCAGGATCACTAGAGGTAAACACACCTCAGAGGTAAGTATGTCCTTCAGAAAGATACAAAATGAATGGAAGTCAGCACAGATAAACCTCACAATATGACAAAACACATTTCCCAGAGCTTGTGTCAACAGCAAACTTGTATAGAACTCATTTATAACTCTTCTGTTGAAACAAGCCTTAGGTCACGCTGCCCTTTCTAAAGGTGAAGCGCACTCTCCCTGATGGATATCACAAAAATTCATCTGTGATTTAACCCTTTGACGTTATCAATGGCAGTGAAAGTTTCAGGTAGCAAATGAACAACCAATTAACACAGCACTAGATGGTATGCTTGGATCTGAAGCTCACAACTCAGCAACCTTATGCAACTGTTTACTGCTGTATCAGCCATATCAGTAGCAGGCAGCTTGCTGGGAATTGTAGTGAAATTCCACTATTTGCTCCGAATGTCTGAACACTATTGACCACTCAGCTAATAGCAAGAATGGCTGTAGCCTACTTATAATCCAAGAAACCAAGACTGCCACCATAGTGAAGTGTAACATAACAGCTGTCTCCAGCATCCTAAGTGATGCTTGATGTAAAGGATTACTCAACATGAGAGCAGATTCTGACTCCAGGCTTCAAAAACCTGTATTGGATTTCTTTTATAAAATTTGTAAAATTCTCTAATTCTAGTTATAAATTACAGTGGCTCTTGTTTCAGGCAACCCTTTCTCAAACAGAGACTGAGATCAGAATGATTACTTCAACATGTAAAAGAACATTCTCCTCTGCAAAGAGGATACTGTAAAGACATCAGGCCCTGTTTTGTTCCTACTTACATCAGTGTTTCCATGTAATTCATTTCAGCTGCTTTTGATACACCTGTCTTGCAAAGACATTTTAGGCTGTCAGTATAAAAATTGACATTCCTCTAGTACCAAAGAGGAAGACATGCTTCTGAAATTGGGGTTTTTTTTCAACGCAGTGCTTCTGTCCAACTAATTTACAGCTAAAATAGCAATTATTTTAGTCTAAATGCAATTACCAGATTTTTTCTGACTGTGTGAGGATTCAGTGACTAGTAATCCTGTATTTATTTATGCTCTATGTGAGAAAGGACTTTACAGCCACTCCTAGAATATTATATCTAAATAAACTACAAACTGAAGTTTGAAATTTAGAAAAGAGCATCAGATTAGACTAACACAGCAAGCTGTTGGGTGAAATTCAAGATTGTACAGGTGGTGAGCTGAAAAGTTATGCCCTGAAGGTTTGTTAAGGAGTTAGAGGTACCAGTTTTCATTGCAAGTCAAACACAACCCAGGACCATCATAAACATGTCTACGCCTCAGTCAGGGCCTGAAATACTAAATAGTGAGTTACAGTCAGGCAGGAGGGGGAACTGGATGAAGGGAAACCATTAGACATTAGAATGATCTTCTACCCCTCATAATGCATAGGACATGAAGCTACATCAGCCCAGTGAAGGTGGATCCGCTGGACTGGAGTGAGCTCTAGAACCTAAACTTTGACTGCTGTGAGCATTATCACTTTAATTTTCAAAGTGGGCATAAGAAAATGAAGAATTTAATTACTTTCAATGGAAAGTGGATGCATACCTCACAGTTTTCTTAAAAAAATTCCAGGTACAGGAATACAAAGGAATTCTGTAGTTGACGGCCCTTAGGTAAAAATAGCTGCTCAACATCTCAGTAAAAGGAGGACACCTATTCTATAATTATTTAATTAATTAATTTAAAATATAGTAATAAAGGCAGTTAACATGACCTGAGTCCATTGTTGAAGAGAAAACAACTGCTTCATTGACAGCTGCCATAGAAAACCAACTTATGTAAGAGTGAATATTTGAGCTGTAAGCAACTTCTCTCAGTGCTTACAGTGCAGTATCTCTAAGCTTTTTGGAGCTGGGGGTAGGTGAGAAATGCCAGTTTGCTGAGGATAGTATCAGCCTTTGCGAGTTGCCTCTTAACATCACTTTCAGATGCCTTTGAACTCTCCATATTGTTAACCGGCTTTTCTAAAATCTATAAAAAAATAAATAGAACATTCATCTTTCTGTGCTGTCCTGAGCCACCACTCATTTATAATGATAATTAAGTTGAACCTTGTTAAACAGTCAGTTTTATTAAAAAGAAAGCAAAGGAGGGGGAAAAAAGAGAGGAAAAAGAAGAAGAAGTCTTAAAATCCGTGTGCAAAAATGCTAGCTGTAAGCCTATAATGTGGATTAAAACCCCCATGGCCTATTTTATATTAAGGAATTGCAATAACTGCACATGCAAATCTATGCAGGCAACTATTTGTAAAGTTGTATTCCTAGCCTCTTAAAAAATATCTTTAAATAAGCATTGCCTTTCAGTAGTCATATGAAGTGAGGAGATTTGTGGATAACAGATGCAAGAAGAGGTAAGAAGTTAATGTTTGCGAGCTCCAAGTAGAAGTGAATTATCTGAGGGATCAGGTCTTTATTTCATGCAATCATATCTCCTAAAATTCATTGTTTTAAGATGGGTAGAGAATAGCAACAAAATTATTTTTCTGATTATGGTAAGTAACTCATTTGTCAACAATACCACCAGTCTGGTCCTACCAATCACTCCAAGCTGATATGGGATGGAAGTGAAAATTGTCAAACTGTATAATGGGCAGGAGGGAAACAGTAATGAGAAATTAAGCTTGCAGAAAAGCATAACAAGAGAGGAAAATACAAATTAGTCTATTCAATGACTAAAGAAGATCTGGAAGCGATTACCAGGGAGAAAAAGGCAAGGTTATATAAGGAGAAAATCAGAAAGATTTAATTTTTTTTTGGTAACATTTCTAAGATTCAGTTCTCTAAAGAGAGCAGCTGACATTTCTTGAGACAGCAAGTTACTAGGGAAACGTACATCATGCTCTCTCACAGAGGCTTATTTTGTTACAGTTCACAGAACCACAGAGCCATTGAGGTTGGAAAGCATCTCTGGAGATCACCTATTCCAAGCCCTCTGCTCTGATCAGGGTCAGCCAAAGTAGGTTTTTCAGGGCTGTGTCCAGTCGGGTTTTAAGTACCTCCAAAGATGGAGACTCCACAATCTCTTTGGGCAGCCTGTGCCAGTGTTTGGCCTCACAGCAAAAAAAAGCTATTTCTTATGTTTAAATGGAATTTCCTGTGTTTTAATTTGTGCCTGTTGTTTCTTTCTCCATGTCCCCCTAATTTGAGATAACAGGCCTCTGACAGGAACTCTAGTTCTAGTGAATTAGTGTACATTCATGCATGCACATGCTTGTACTTATGAAAAAGCATATGGGGTTATTGAAAATGCTAGAACATACTTGTCCTATGCATACATATTTGTATGCCACATTATTTCATTTTGCCTCATTGTGTCTAGATGCAGTTATCCATATACTCAGTATTCAAAATTATGCTCATTCATCAAAAGAGTAAGACAGTTGCAGCATTATTTATTCTAATCATCTGTTAACATCTTGGTTTCTTTCTCTTTCATGTTATGAAAAATTACAGGCAGTTGCTTGGCAAAGAGTGCTTAAATGTTGTAACTTGTCCCCACTTAAGCCTGTGAGGCTAAAGACTTGACTACAAATGAGACAGACATGGGCTGCAGACTTTGGTTCTAACAAATGCAAAAGATTTATCCACGAACATATCTACACACAAAAAAAGGCATTGAGGGAACATATACCAGCAGACCGGGGCACTCTGACTTCTCGCTGATTTGCATCCAGTGACTGTTTCCCATAAAATGCGTAAACGCTGGAAACGGGCTAGAAACCACGTCTTCCCCTAGTCATGTCATAGCACGTAGATTACAGAGTAACATGTCCTTTTCCTCCCTCTCCTCCTCACCTCAGGACTCCTGCATTCCCTGCTAACCAGGGACCGTGCTCCAGCAGCTGTGCACTTGGGACTGCAGCCATCACTGCTCAGGGTTGAGCCCAGCTCCATTGGCACACGTGGGGCACACGCTGGGCCCGCCAAAGAGGGCCACTCCAGTGGAGCCCAAGGAGGATGGGGTGAGAGACTGCTACCTGCACAGCCAGCTCTGCCTCCGCATTCAAAAAGTACCTAACTTTTAGGCTGTCTTTGGTAACTGGAAAAAAAACATGGGTGAGGCTTCCCAGACTGCACGTTGTTATAATGAAGTGGCTGGACTTAGAAAGTTAAACGCCATTCGAGACAGGTTTTTTATCCCTATGGGTGTTGGATCATGCTTTTGGGGCCTGAGCCAGGGCTTATTTGCAAGGCTCCGATAGGCTACAGTGAGTTTATTGAGCCCTAATATCTTCCAGGAGCTGAATGTCTCTTATGAGATCTTTAGCACCTTCTGCCCCTACTTTACAAGGGATGCTCAGCTCTTTTCACAGACTGAATTGGGTACTGCAGTATTTAGATTCCTTGCTGAGCATTTCTGAAACAAGCCCTAGAGATTTTGTATTCTTGCTTGCTTTCAAATCGCTAAAGGCATCAGCTACAGAGAACGCTGACTTGCTGACAGGTGACATTCCCTTCTCCTTGCTTACTTTGCCCTCTCCTTCCGGAACAGTCTTGACAGTTGCCTTTGTTTCACAGACTTGGGGCTGTTCTATTATTTGTGTGCAGCTGAAAGAAGTCAGTGAAGATTCTTGATCAAAACACAGATTAAAATAAGATGGTACAGTGAGTACACATTTGCTGCCTACATGCTTTTTTCCAAGGAGTTCTCACAAAACAATCCTGTGTGCACAAGCTGTACTTGGGATGCTGAGGGTGTTGAGGTCTGGCAAGATGATGTTTAGTAGCACATGGCTGCAATAAACCAACAGGTCCCTTTGGTATTTGTGTGTTCTTTAATGAATATGCAATGAGTATAAGGAAGCTAAGAAACAGACCTAACCTGGCAGAACTCACAACCCATCTTTTCTAATGCAGTTTCTAAAGAATTTATACATTTAATGTGTTTCTTCCCAATACTCTTTGCTTTCATGCAGACCTGCTAAAACCAGTATTTGGAAGCCTTTAAGTACAGTAGCAAATCTGATCACTGTTCATATAATACTGTCTGCAGAAATTACCAGAAAATGCTACAGAAATAGGCCAGTCAATGAAGCTGACCTGTAGAAGGAAAGCCTCAGCTAAAGTGGCAGAGTGCTGGAAGTGAAACCTTGAATTGCAATTGCTCCCAGCTTGCAGAGCTATCACATTGAATTCACTAGGTTCTTGCAACCTAGAAGGAGAAAATCCTGAATCCTCAGGTAGCACCCAACATATTGCTATTTTGCAATGATGTGGGAGGGGAAATGCAGCTGAGTTTGTAGGGATATAAGTTTTTGTATTTTTTAAGAGCTTCACTACCTTTCAGAATGACTTCAGAATCTTCCCTATAGAATTCCTCTGACACATTGTGATAATACTAGTTCCTCTCAGCGGTATTTCAGCAATTGTCTACATATTTATGCTAGTATCAGCCGGTATTATAGGACTACAGCAACACAGCATCGAATCAGAACTGGAAAATTGCATTTTCCTCTCTTACAAGATTTAGATTTACAAACAAGAAAAAATGTCATGCTCAAAAGAGGAAGGACTTTGCAAGAAAGAGGAACAAGCCTGTTGTGAAATTGAAAATCACTCCCCAGAGTCAACAAAAGCACATGAGGCTGCACCTTGTGTAATATCTTAAATGGCTGAAGTCCATTAGCTAGATCCTTTTTTTCTGCTGTGCTGTTTGTGCCCTCTTCAGGATTTGTAGTGAAATGAATAGACAAGCACTAGTGAGATTTATTTATACTTATGTAGTTCACACAATTGTACCTGCAGAGAGGCTTGTTCCCAGCAAAGCCAAAGGGATAAACAATGGGAACAATACCAGATCAGAAAAAAAAGTATTGGCTGAACTTAAAATCAGCTTGCTCAGTAAGAAAATACAGTTTAATGTTTGAAAAAATATTTGAAGAAAAACTGCACCTTTACAGCTGCAGTGGGCAAAAAGGCAATGAGAGCGCTCAGGAGAGAGTGAAAGGAGGAAGAAGGAATGTTTGGGAGGCACAAGGATAAATAATTTTACAAGCTGACAAAGCACCTTGAGAACAATGTCAGAACTCTGCTGTTCTTCTAGATTCATTTGTCCCCAGGCAGAGCAGAAGTGAGCTCAGAAAAGAATCCTTCAGGTTTTTTTTTAGTCAGAGTTCATAGCTCCACCATCCTGAAATAGCTCATTGCTAGTATCTCAAAATATGCTTGCTCAACATGCCAGAAGGCATAATGCACATGAAAATCTCTCTGACCCAGTGCTGGGCAGGCCTCTATGTTTATTGGGGTTGACACTCCTAAAACTTCTTTTGCTGGTGTTGCCATTTTTTTGTGGGACTTCTGAATAGCAACCTCCATATCCTCAAGCTTTGCAGCTTAAAACACAGAATGCTTTTCTTCTAACTCTCACACATTTTTCATACTCAAGAATATACTGAAATTAGTGAGAACTGCATTATCAAAAATTCACAAACCAGAAGATTGGTCAGGAAAATTTTGGTTGTGTAAGGTATATCTAGGATTTGGGCTTTTCTTCCTCCATTTGGCTTCCAAAATCAGATTTGCCCAGTTATGTTTTGAAACTTTTCTCTACTATGAGGAGAGTCTTCAACTCTTTTTTTAAAAAATAAAGGCTGAAAATCTAATGCCATCTGAGTTACAACAGCTCAGGCTTTAGGAACACCAAACATGGTGGTACCTTGATGAAAGCTGGCCATGCTGTCATCATGCCCAATACCCCACAAAGCTCATCTAGGGTTAGTGATTGCTATCTTCTGTGGATTTACTATTTGGATGACACTGATGAAGAGATTTCAAGGAGGGCCAACATGTGCCTTCAGGGCAGTTGTACGCTCACACTGCTCACTAGAGCTGAGCCCAAGACAAAAGCACCATCCCAGCACACCACCTGATCTGCTACTGCTGCTGCTATGTGCAGGGCTGGATGTGATCAGGTGCAGTACTCAGCTGTTAGAAGTGCCTGCAGATTTAAGCTAACCTGCTCAACACTTGAACAGTGGAGACGCACTCACACAGCCCATAGGCATCTCAGCTGAGAAAGACAACTCCCCAGGTGAGCTGGCTCTGTGACAGACGGCTGCCAGACCATTTCCAGGCAGTTCAAACAAGACCAGGATGGGCACAAAAGCCAGACACTGCATGCTCTTTGTAGCAAAAATGTAGCATGCCATCAAGTCATGCAGGTTGAGACATAAGCACACCTGTTGTTGTCGTGAGTATTCTACCAGACTTACTGTGCACAAAATCAGAAAACTCCTTAAATGCACAGCTTCAGCTTCAGAACTAAGCTCACTCCTGGCTCTACCACTATATTTGCTCTATCAGCTAGGGAGAAGACATTAGGAGGGCAAGACATCACAGTTTCAGCACCCATCCTGACCACCTTTGAATATGTTTGAAGTAGCTCTAAGTTCAAAACACAAGCTTGCAACAGGTCATTCTGCAGGAATGCAGGCTCCTCTCCCTTCTCTTTGCAGTGGGAGGAAGCTAAACATACTCTAGCACTTAACAGAGTTACTCTAAGATCCCAAAGTGGTTATTTTTACTCTTAGGACACCAAGCCCTGGTAGCATAATGTACAGACCTTGTTATTTTTGCACTTAGTCAGCAATCTAGGAGAATTTTTTTAAGTCCATCTAGAGATCAAAGATCTCTGCTTACATACACTATTCTAGGAGACAAATAACCTGTAAATAATTCACATGAAGTGCCGTTGAAAAACACCAAAACCTCACCCCAAAGGCTTATTGCTGTACAGAGGCTTTGAGATATTTCTTCCTGCAGAGAGGCTGGATGGGAGGAAATAACTACCCATACATACCTTGTAGCTTTGGGATCCCAAATCACAATGTCAGCATCAGAACCCACAGCAATTCTCCCCTTCTTCGGGTAAAGGTTAAAGATTTTTGCTGCATTTGTGCTGGTAACAGCTACAAATCTGTTTTCATCCATTTTTCCACTGTACTGCAGAAGAGTACACAAAAGCAAACTCATTACTTTTTTAAACAAGGAATGAAAAAAATGTTCTTGTTGTTGAAAAGGCTAGGATGAATGACAGCTCTCTGCCAACATCACATCAATTTTTTTTTTAATGTCATAGTGAAGAGTTTAAAAGAAATAAAAATAACTATTTGTCTCAGATGAACATATTGCAATTTACATTCACTGAATACAATAACTTTATCCGACTTTATCCCATAGCAAAGGGAGAAAAAGACAACTTTAAAGCCAAACTCCCTGTGAATCCAGTCCCAAGTCAACTGAAATCAAATTTTTTAGTTGGCTTTGAATCTGTAGTTCTGCTCAACAGTTTCCTCAGGAGACATAACAGCTCTCAAGTATCTAGGTTTTGGAAAATAGTGAGGCAATATTAAGGAGAGCCTAGAACATGATAAAGGAGAGGCAAGTCACAATGAGTGATACAGGAAAGGTGATTTGCAAGTATCTTCAGCAATAACACAGAGGATAGCACAGTTCAGTAAACATTTGAGACCAAGTAGTATAAAAAGCACATTTGCTGATGTGACACATCAGCAAAATGGCAAACAAGAATGGATACACGTGTCTTCGGACTGTCCACTGCTACGTAACTAATTTAATCCAGCCTCCATGACTGTTGTTTGCTCAGAAAGCCAGCTACACTGGCCATAATATTGTGCATAGGTCAGTCTAGAAATCAGAATGTCACAAAAACATGTTTGTATGGTGGCCTGTCAGCAGTCATCTGAGAAGAAAAGCATAACAAAAGTGGTGAACACTGCTCTTCTAAATAATGGTGTGTGGGAAGGGAGGGAAGTTTTCCAGACAAACTCTCACAGCCGTGTAATATTTTACAAGTAAGAAAAGGGAGGATATTACTGATTGAAGAACCTTTTGAAAAATCATCTTGCCCAACAGGATACACTGTTCAAAAGCAGCACTGATGTACATATTCATGTCTCACTTTCATACTAACCACAAGCTAGATTATATTCCAGTTTACACCATAAATAATCACACTAGAACTATGCCACAGGTGAATATAGGCAGAAGTCCACTTTGTACTTTTGACAAATAAATACGCTCTGCAGTGCATTATCGACAAGACTTCACTACTGCAAGAGAACTTAATATTAATTAGAAAGTTGAACTAGAGCCTCTGGAACTTAACAGTATTGTATTAGCCAGAACAATCGTAACACCCAGTAAACAGCAGATCCCTCACCAGACTGCCTCACAGCCCCCCTCATGAGGCTACTCCATATCCCAAAAGCCTGGCCACTAGCTTTCATATTTATATTTGTTTAGAGCCTGAAGGGCACTGTCCTAAGAAGCACCAAGCATTCTTGTGATGGCCCTGAGAATCTGAAGTCAACAGAACTTGAAAGTGCTCATCTCATCACATCACAGGACTGAGCCATACATTAGAGAAGCATTTCTTATCTCTAGCTTGTTTTCTCTGGCTGAAAACACAAATTAGAAGTTGACAGGCACACACCCAGTGAGGAAGCTCCTCCAAGAGCTAAATTTGAGAGAGATCAAAGAGGAAAAAATACCGAACTGACCAAGTCGAAACTACGGGTATCTCTTTCCTTTTACTTTCCTTTCATCTGTTGAAAAAAATGCTGCAAGTAAATGTACTGCGCACCACTGTGGAAACAATAGCAGTCCTTTGCTGCTAAATGATGAAAATTGTTCTCTAGTGCTATTTTTTAAGCACTAACAATCTTCTATCTCCCAGGACCATAAAGTGAGAGTTAGTAAGGGCTCTGTTATGGTATTTGATCAAAGTAGTTATCATATGTTAAATACACTTGATAAAACTGGAGAGTTGATACTGCTGAGAGATTATACTTCGTTGGAGAAATCAATTACCTCTATGTTCAGACATCTTGATATACTTACAACGCCTTTTTCCCATATAACTGACATTCTGTCTTCTACACCATTCACTCCATTAGGGATTTTTGTGAAGTCATCCTTCCCCAGAGCTTTCTGGCATATGTCAAAGGTGCAATTATCAGTCCCTGTCACAGATAGGTCATCGCTATGTAGAAACAAAGTTCATTATGAATCAGAGCATGTACCAGACAGTGCCACATAGGAAAATCTGTTGCAAGACTGGGTAGATCCAGCCATCCCTTCTGCAAGGAAAAATTGATATGCCCTGCCAGCCTGTCTTCAGTCCCATCCTCCAAGAGTACCTCCACAGTAACAGCCAGTTCCCCTGTGAAGCAGTTTCCTCTTCAGAAACCCCTCAGAAGAAACTAAGCACCAAAAATAACACCTTTACTTTGGATATGTCAAAGGTGTCCCACAAATGGAAGACTGTCCCACTTTGCCCAGAGCAAGGGGCTTGGTTGCATCCTCACTTAGAGCATTTTTAGACTGTGTCACTCCACTCTGAATTCACAGACCTGCACAACCATCAGCCAGTGTTTGGGCATACCTTCACAGACTCTTTGGTCAAATTCATTTGGTCAAATGTGGAGTTAAGCTTTATTGGTAATGAAATACCAGCAAACCACACATTTTGTTAACTGCAGGTATCTGAAGGATACTTCTGTTCCTCCTTCCTTCTGAAGGAGGTGTTAAGAAGTGGACAACTTATATCTACTTTCAGAAGTGAGCAGCCTTAGTTTTTATGCAGTATCCAAATTGCACGTGAAAAAGGCACCTGACAACAAAACCCAGAACCCCTAGCTGTGACCCACTTTTTACACATTTCCCACCAACTTTCAGCCTTATTGTCCCCCTGGTCATGTTTCAATGCAGTTTTAGCAAGGCAAGGCTTATTTATTAAAATCAAATGGGGACAGAAGGGCACAAGAATTCAGAGAAAAAAAATCTGAACGCTTTCTAATTTCTGCAACAAAAACTGTTTTTCATCCATGGTTTCACCTTCAATTTCTCATTCCTGATAATGTAACATGCTGTACTTAGAAAATCTCCAGGGCATCAACCTGCTATTATATACTCCAGACAGAATTTGCTGTGTATTTGGGCATTAGCTGTCACTGTTTGTTCATCTGCTTACTTGGCTAGTAAGTTCATGAGAAAACCAGGAGTAGATGGATCTGGTCTCAGTGGAGGTCCCATGACATATGCTGCAGCATGAGCCCAGTCTTTATTCCAGTAGTTGGTGCCATCGGTGCCAAGACTAGCAGCAATAGGCTCCCCATAAACCACCTTTCCTGAAAAATGTAAAGCAATAGTATCATCATCAAACAACATAAAAATGCTTATCTTGTATTTTCTCTGTTCTGGATCTTTTTGGTGGCAATGGATTTAAATTTGAATGAGTGTTTCAAATTAAACACCAACATATGGAAGGACATAATAAACTAAGCTATAACACAGCATCTCTGTTCTGAATATTCTGCTGGTGATGTCCCAATATATTTCCTCATAAGAACATTGCTTGGGCAAGTATTTTAATTAAATTTTTGACAGATATATTATAATGGGTTTTACACATTGTTTACCACGCATGTGATTGAGATTTCAAAAGGAACACAGTCCTCAGCTACATTAATTATGTTCAAGACCCATATATTTCTTGGTAGCACCTGTTTGGTGCTCTGAAATTATTGACTGTGTAACAATGTAAGTCAATATATACAGCATACAGGCTTTGCAAGGTGGTACTTTTAATTGTCAGGCTATGATTGTTCCAGGAAGAACAATATGGCACCAGACATAAACTAAAGAGTGTAAAAATATTTCCCAAATGAAAAACTCTAAGTAATTTAATTTTAAAAGTTATTTCCCAAATTTTAATCTTTAGTTCTTTGCTGCACAGTATTCTAGATTCCTCAGAAGAGGACACCAACCCAGACCGGCTGCTAGCCTTTGGATAGAGCTAACATATTTTAACTATTTTTTCCTCTTAGGAAACATGGGTTTGACACTTATCAGAACAAGAGGGGAGATGAAACAAGATGAGGAGGCAGTCCAGCCACTTTGCAGTTCTGTAGGTGACAGGTGGTAAAGCCCCTGACTGTGATGGTCACCAAAGAACAAGAGAGCTGGGACCTCACACACCCACTCATAGGCTGCTTGGTGCTGGTTAAAGGCAGCCTCTGCCGGGTCACAGCAAGAGCCTTCTCCCTCCCCTGTTTCCTACAGACAGTGAGTATCTTGCTATGGATCCCAGATTTCACTCCAGGCACAATTTTTATTAGAACTATCACTGCATTACCCCAGCAAGGGTTCAGCTGATAATTGCTTGGTGATAAAGAAAGTAACCTTTCTCTGGCTTTCTGCATGTCAGTCAGTCATACATTCACAGTACTGTAGAAAAACAACAAAGCAAACCTTTGCAGATTTCTGTCTGTACATTAGATTCTGGTACTTCTGTGAACTACTGGATTATAACTGCTACACTAGCATAGGTAGCTACTGAGGAGCTCGATTCTTTTCAAAATGTGTTTCCCACTCCAGTAGTGCCATTCCTTAAATCTTCTGTGCTAGACTTGCAAAAAGGCTTCATACCATTTAAAACCTATAGTTCTACAGTTATTTCTACAAGGTTTCAAGACTTGCTCTGACATTACTGTACTGTACATTTACTCCAAGTACTACATAGTATAACTTCTTCCACAACTCCCTATTGGCATTATTAATTTGCTATAACCACCTCAGCATGACCTGACATGCTGAACATGCTTGTCTCATATTAACTCTTCGGCTTGGAGCATTTTAAGCTCCCAGTCCCATTTATCTACATATATATTACAGATTTACACTTGGGCTCAGAGGGAGACCACCACCATTTTTTGGACTTGAAATCATGACTTCAGTAGTTATTTTCTGGGCCTTGCGTCTTATTTTAAAAACTTAAAGCACTTAATATGAGGCCATCCATGGAAGTGATATGACCACTTGGTGAATGGGAAGGTTTGAGTCAGATTAGTGTTTTCCTAATTCAGAGCTGTTGCAGGAGTCATGGGGATCTTGGCCTTCCCTGTGCAACTCCAAATACAATATTTGAGGGCAGGCTGCCACAAACCTACATAAACACAGAAAAAGTCCTGCATATATTTAACCAATCTCCTATGTTTACCTATTAGGCTTTTCACAGATTTTTCATGAGCAAAGTCAGTAGAAGGGGCGGGGGGGGTGGGGTGGATAAGTGTGGTGTGGTGTGTGTCTTTCCTACTGTATCTAAAAAAGCTAAAGAAACTTCCACTCATAGTAAACCTGAACTATGAATCATTAGGACATAGCTATAAATGATAAAAGTTAAAATGGTAGGAAAGGAGTAAATGTTTAGCTTCAATAAATAATTTTCTTATCTCAGTTTCACAACATAAAAATGAAAAGAAGTCTCCAAGCTCACAGTCGTAGATGCTGAGTTGATTCTAACTTGTGTACCACAGCTGATGACAGTATTTCTGCACTCAGAATTTGACATGAGCAGCTCCCCTTGATCCCAGGAGTGGGAAGGAGTACAAGCCATTTCCTCAACTGATTTTGAGTCTGAACACTGCAGCTTCAATGGACTACATCTGGACACTTCTGCTGACTGTGCAATTTCTTGCATTTCATTTGGACTGTGACTAGGCAGACTGAAGGGTACAATAATATTAAGATACTGCTTTAATCCAAATAGCAAGGAAGTTCTGCATTAAGGCTCTTTTAGCTCAATTGGCAACAAGGAAATTCTGCATTAAGGTTCTTCTAGCTCGACTGGCTTCTGCCTATAGGCATAAAAGTGGAGCAATGCGGTAATAAATCAGATCTTTCCATTTGTTATGTTTTCCTACATGCAGTAAAAACAGTAAACAGAAAGTGTTCTGCTGTTTAGTCTTTCTGACATCTCTGAGCTGCTGGGAAATAGCTGTGTATTTGGTGACTTCTTCATCAGATGCCCAAACTGGCTGGCAAGAGCTATTTTCACATAAATTACTTTATAACAAAGAAGAACATGCAATTGCAATTCATTTTACCACCTATCAGAACTCAAAAAGAGTTATAATCTTGAGAAACACCGACTAACATTTACAGGATTAAAAAACTGGTCTCTGTGTGCTTATTCTAGCAAAAGTTTTGGAAGCACTTAAGATAAGGTCATATGGGGCAAAGATACTCACTGACCAGCTATGATCTCAAAGAAGCAGAACTGCAAGGCACTGTTTACTGAATCAGGCATAGCATTGCATCAGTTAGGCTATCTACAGTCTGGACCTGAGATATCCTGCTTGAGCCAGCCAAAAAGTTGGCATTTTTAGTTGCACTCCTGTGCTCAGAATCAGCTTGAGAGTCTGTATACCCACAGCTATGGACATGCCCAAAAGCAGACCTAACCCATGACTGATGGTAGGAGGTTTGAAAGTCTAAGCAAGCTGCTCATAATCTGACCAAGTACATATTTTTTGTATGCATTTTTTTAAAAGGGAGAAACCTTTTTAAAAAAATGACTTTTTAGTAAGATTCTGCTCTCCAGTTCTGATCTGCATTTGAAAGTCTTATTTCCTTAGCTGTAACAGCACAGTTAAATGAGCAAAGGGACATGGTCTCTAGCCTTTAGCACACTTAGAATGAAAGCAATTTTAAGTGGGAGCCAGTATAAATCATATACCCCTAAATTGCATTTTATTAGCCTTGCTTCCTCATAGGTGTTACTGGCTGAAGGAATGTGTGACAGGGCCACATTAGTTTTCCCCAGTAAGTTCACGAGTTGGTCCTAACAAGGAGAGGGAGCTGCACTGCCTGACACCAGCACTCTACAGCCTTGTCATCTGATTGTAGGGAAGACTTTACACAATAGCAGAAAGAGGATCCTCTTTGTCTTCCCACTCAAGGGAATGAGACTGTCACGCACACAGAGATTTCAGACTGCCCTTCTGTGGAAGCAGACAGTTCCTCTACCTATTCTAGCAAGATTCAGGATCATGTTTTGCGCACGGACAGCCTACTGAGATGAGCAAGAACAGTTCTCACAGAGGGGTACTGTCTTTGACCCCCTCAAGTGGAGAAATGGTGAACCATTGCTTTTGGCAAACAGGCTGGTGGGGCTTAAAAAAAGAACAGGATGGGGGCGTGAATCAACCTGTCTGTCTCCAACACAGTCACAATGTGGAAATCTTGGATTTCCTGTTGAATATTCAGCAGCACTGTAGCTGTTACTGATGTACATGAAAAAGATGCTGCTACAATCTGGAGGTTTTCTTCAGTGAGTATTGTTGCTGGAGATCAAAGCAGACATAGATGGTGGACTTTGGCACGTAAGGGAGAAGGAAAGACAGTCACTCGTGATTGCCCTGAAGTTTGCTTATTGTAGTATAAGAACTAGTACCCCCTTACAGTGTGTATGACTGATTTTAGCCTTTAAGGTCTGAGCCATAACTCACTGAAGACAACAGAATTATGCCTACTATCTTCAGCAAACTGTATCAGGCCTTTGGTCTCTAGCTCTAATATTATTTTTCACCTGTATAGCTAAATGAGGGACAAAGAAGAATTGGGCTCTGACTTCCGTTTTTGAGTAGGAAAATCACCATCCCACAGAATCTGAGAAGGAATGCTTCAATCCTGGTATCGCACTGTCACCCAGAAAATAGATTACGCTCACTGAGGATCAGTCTCTCCCCTTCTGAGGTCAGTGATGTAATAGGAAGGGATATCAGTCTTCCTCTGACATGGGCAGGGATGAATATGCACCCACACACTGTACTTCATACTTGGAAAGGAATACGAAAAACTTCCAAATTGTAAATATCAGGAAGCTAGCATGAAGAGATGGAAAAATAATCTTGAAAAGATGAATAAACTGCATTAGAGTTTCAAATAATTTCAAATGCTTGAGAGCCTTCCAGTATTTGAGAGGTTACACAGCTTTCACATCAGAGTGGTTTTAACCTGTCCAAGTTGAGTATCTTTCAGCAAAATATTTGGGCATTACTATGTCATTCATACAATACTTTGCAAATTTATTTTTTTGTCTGGAACTCCTTGTTTTGTATTACCACTTTTAATTGGAGAATGGAAAAATAACTTTTACTGAAACTAATGACAGTGAATTTCTAATCGCCAGAATTTATACAGATTAGTCTCATTAAAAACTATAATTGTTGTAACTATCTATGTGGTACACTAGCTATCTTTTGAAATTTCTTAATCAATCCTAGATTTCTGTTTCCTAAACAGTATACTTCCATGCAAATAGAAATTAATTATAGAGAGATGTTATACGTTGCTGTGCACAAAGGCAAGCATTGATGATTCTGACTACTTCAATGCAGGAAGCTATAAAATCCAATTTGCACCACAATAAGCCTAAGTTGTACCAATTTCTTCTTTTTACACATCAAAGAAGCATACATATATCAAGTCAGTTATCAAACTGGCACTGCAGACTATTCTTACAACACATGCCTAACAATATTTTACAGTATTTACTATCAGCATAGAATTTTTTACTTGAATAGTGTGTTATAAAACACCACCTCCTATCTTAGCTCTTTTCTGTTCACTGACAGTGTTTCATCTTTAATTTGGGTATTTTAACTGTTGTTATGGCTTCTTGTAGTTAACGTTGACACCACACCTGTGAATGTACAAATAACCGTACGCTGATGCATATAATCCACATTACCAGCAGCACTGTCATCTAGTGGAGGAATCTAATATAGCACAATACCAAAAGATGTACTAGTAAAAAATATTTTGGTAGATTCTTTTATAAACTCGAATTACTGATAAGTCTTCCTAGAAGTCATAATCAATACATATTGCACATAAACATATCCATCTATGTTAGCACAATGATATCACGCTGGTTTTGATTGCACTTCTGTCAAGCACTCATACGCTGCATTTTGATATTAATAATCTACACCCCCTGTGTAAGCATCATCTAAAGTCAAGAAATAAGGAAACTGAGGTCTATATGCAATTCATGTTAGGTCAGATGAACACAAGCTGACCTGTAAAAAGATAACGAGGACAGATATTCCATAGTTTTAGGCCCTCCAAATCATGGGCTTCGTTCCTGCTCCTTCCACCCATATAATGCCTCCTCACAGCACTGTGGTTCCACAGGCTGCTCTGGATGAACTTACAGATGAGGAGGTAAAACATCCTGAATCCCTACAGCCTTCAGGCTGCTTCTAGCCTGCCCAATAGATGGTCAAAAGGGTCAGGCTGCCTTGACTGATGAGAACTATTTATGAACTCTGCAGTCCATGACCTCAGAAACCTTTCCCTGGAGGGAATTGAGGCTTTCAGACAGTGTCATCATCACCATGATTTCTAAGTGCCCAGTGAATAGGAGTCCTGGCCATGTCATGGCACCGTTTGTAAAGACAAGGTGTGGTCTCTGTTGTAGAATTTCTCATTGTAAATAGCTGGTAAAGGCTTGCAGACTCTAACTCAAGGGAAGGGAATAGCAGAGTATACATTGTCTTGGACTGGTCAGATCATTTTTCATGGAATAATGCTGTCCTGGCCATCACTTTGATCTTGGAGCTACAGTACAAAGGAGAAAAAAGTTTGCGGAGAAGGGAAAGTCTCAATCCTAGCTGCTGTTCTTCCATGCTGCTTAGCTCCCCTTGGGCCCCACAACACACACACACAGTTTAGACATCCGACTCCAAGAAATTCACCCATGTTCTGAGGGTTATGGCACCCACGACAAGTAGGACACTGATGCAAAGTTTGGTTTTCCATGGCCCTTTCTCCAATGCCATTGCCCAAGCATAAAAGAATTAGGACTTTTACCTTCTCTTCGTGCATTACTTATCACCCTTGCTGCAGATTTACTCATTACATGGACTACAAAAAGGGGGCAGTTTACAGCATTTGCTATGGTAATTGCTCTTTGCGTAGCTTCAGCTTCCACTTCTTCAGGACGACAAAGCTCATGTCCCTCAGGACCAGTTATTCCCATTGCCAGCATCTTCTTTGCACCCTGAACACCACACAAAAACATGTAAGAGTCAGCTGAAGTGCAACCATGGTGTTGTGAACATGCTGCCAGCCAGATGGATCCTAAACCAGCCACTGCAGCTATTTTGAGGAAAAAAACCAAGGCAGTTATGTTTTTTTCAAGAGAAGTTATTGTTGTGTTATCTGAAATCCAATATATTTCTCAATAAACACAGGTCTTAGAATACCTAAGTGACTTCAGAGAACACACTCCACTGGCTTGCAGGGATAAATCACCGCTTTTGAAAACCCTATCCCTCTCTCAATATGTACTCTTAAATGATTGCAGCCAGTAACTGAGATGACAGTACTAACCCCTCATGGGGAAAAAAAAAAAAAAGATCCTTACTAATCACAAAGATACACATCCAGAGCCTCTGAATGAGGCTCTAAGGTTTTAAGAGGCATAAGATTTTGTCCCTGCTATATTCCAGGAACTTATGCTTTGCTGATGTGAGATTACTTAGCAATAAATTCATTTCCATTATGGGACCTGGGGCAGAGTCAAAGCACTATTGACTAGAATAGCTGAAGAAACTCAAAGACATCAGTGTAGTTACACTCACAGTGCCTCCACACAGTACTAAGGTGGCAGTAGCAAGTGTGAAGTGAGGCTAACTATGCATAGAGGGACACTGAGACTTTTGTGCCCAGCCAGTGAAGCTTTCTTGGTACTTCTGGATTCGCTCCTGTTAGATGAGCTGACTATGTTTGGAGAGACCTAGGGTTAGGCATCACAATACTTGGCCAAGTATTCCCCCTTTGACTTGGTCCACGGTCAGGCTCTGACTGTTGCTTTCTTTGTCAGTCAAGTATACATACTATATTGCAAGTATATATTATACTACAAGTATAACTCTCACAGAACCAGGATCATTTGCCTCCTGTCTACCCTGAACCCAGGACTCCAGGTTACAATTTCTTAGCCCACCACAAGCATCCTCTAGGACCTTGGACAAGATGTTTGTCCTCAGTTACCTGGAAGTAAAATAGGGTAGAAAAGCCTTTCCCTATGATACAATGATGGTACTAATACATCTATTGAAGTGCTTAGTTAACAGGATCATTTATATTCCTGACTTTGATGGACAAAATGCCAAATGCCTACCTGTGCAATTAGCTCCCCATTCTCTGCATGGACTTGAGCAACTGCTCCAAGTTCCTTACAGCAGGAAAAGGCTGCATATAACTCCTCATCATTGACCATGTATAGGTCTTTATAGGCCATAAACATCTTGAAGGAGTTGACGCCTTTGTTTTGAACAAGACTTTTCATTTCTTCCTTCACCTGAAAGACAGTCAGCAATTTTCAAAAACCAGCAATATTATATTTTGTATAAAGAAATTGTAAGTATGAAAGGCGGGCCTTTACTCACCCATCAAACATATTCCGTCCAAACAGCCCAAGTGACATATTTGAAGACTGACTTACACTATTCTTCTTGTATCAAATTGATTCTCAAAGTACATAAACAAGTACAACTGCAGTGAAGATACTGGAGGCACAAGCTAATTTCAGGAAGGGAATGCTTTTTACAACAGACAGTGAAGCAGATTTTTATTCCAAATAAACCTCCGGATGTTGAAAACACCCAGTCTGATACTACAGTCAATGTATCCAACTTACACAGTATGGAGATCCGTGCAAAACTGATTTTCAAAACTGGATCATAATAGACTTCAGCTTCTGGCAAATTACTGAGTGACAGAAAACACCTTATCTCCTAGAGTTTTGTCCTGAATCTGAACAACACACAGCCTTTTGAAATATTTTGTCATCAAACAAAATGGCTCTAAAACTCTAGGTGCAAGCTTGTTTTTTTTTCTTGTATGACCTCTTTGATAGGGTTCCCTGCTTCTGCTAGCATCTGTGAAGCCCAGCAAAACATTATGTCCCAAAGAAAGAAAGATGCAGAATTTAGCCCAAAGGTTTCTTGTACAGCCAGTTAGCTAGAACTATCCATTACCTAATTTTTGCTCTCCCTTCCCAGTAAAATGATGGTGACAGTAATTGACATGTGTCTTTGATGCTATTACAGTTTCCATGGGATGAATTCCTTTCGAAGAGTAAAACATTATTTTTCATCTTCTCTCTAATAATCTGGTTGGATCTGTCCAAGAAGGGTGAGAGATTGGTATAAAACTCAGGGAAATTTTCTGGACTTATCCAGAAGAGGGATGGGACCATATCTTGAGTGGGAATTATCAAACAAATAAATACCTTACATAAGGCCCTGCTCTAGCACAAATATAGAGGCATGTAATTTATTTTCCTCTTCACTAATTACTATGACTAAGGGCAGGCATTGTAAAGAATGTATGTTTTTAATGAATACTTTAAATCTTGAGGAGATGATAGTTAATTAGAATGGCACGAAATATCAGACTTCTTTACCCAGGTCTTTTACAGCTACAAAACATCAGACCTTTCTATTTCTTTCAATCTTGGCCTTTAAAAACAGTTAACTTCTTAACATAAACCAGAACATTTCACTGATTTACACCTCCCTAGTTTTATTGGATTTTTCAGTACAATTCCACTGTTCTCCACTAAGGCTGTTTCAAATGCACATTCCTCAAACTTCACTGGAGAATTTATTTTATGTCTTTGCTTTGAGCTAGAAGTTGCAGTCAGTCTATTTAGTGCTTAGTGCACAGAATACCGAAGACAGGGTGTTTGCAGAGTGAAGGCTTTGGTTTATATATTTTAAAAGTTAAAAATTAGAGGAAGTACTCATATTTAAAAATGGAATTTACTTAATTTATCTATGTACTGATGCATGTTCTCTGAGGATCCAAAGTGGTCTTGTAAAACATGGGTCAGGTTCAGATAGATGTCAAGCACCTGAAAAGTTAATTTATTCAGTAAAGCTGTCAGGCTATCAGCAAACATTCACACAACAAAGACGATTCTCCCATATGTAATTTCCAAAAAAGGTTTTTTTAGATAATCTCACATTCAAGTAATTATTGGCTCCAGTCCTGCTTTACTTTAAGGAGATATTACTGCAGTCACCCAGGAATAGAACTCTTCCTTTACAAATAAAGTTAAGTACCATATTTTTCATGTATACCCTTATTAAAAAAAACCCAGAACCCCACCAAGACTCAAAAGAAGCATAGATTATCAAGTGTTCAAGTAACAAAAGGCAAAATTTATACAAACACCTCTTGCCCCCTCTGGCCTCCCTGGTCTTGGTCTTGTACAACTGCTTCCTTTTCCTTTAACTTTGTGCAGTATTATCCAAAGAGATAGGCTATCTGCAGACTTTCTTTATTTCTTCAAATACATGTATATTTAGAAGGGTGTGAACTATTTCAAATGTAGTTTTTACACACAAAAATACTATTACACTGCAAGCAAGCTATATTTAGCATGTAAGGACCAATTCAAAGCCAGTGTGGTACCAGTTCATGGAATTGAAAATCAGCTGTTGTGTCTACCTTGTTGCTCCACCACGTAACTGCCACGTGCAATGCATAATCACAGCAGACTTTAGGGTCTGCCCAGCTTTTCCACATATCAAAGGCTTCAGTAAGAGAACAGCCTTTCTGAGGGATGGCAAAGTCGATGATCATAGTGGTTCCTCCTGCTATAGCAGCCTGAAAGGAAGAAGGTTAATATTTAGCAATCAGAAAGAATGCAAATTTCCTCCCACCATCTCTGATTCCCTGTGCAATAATTAATGTTGATGCACTGAAAAGCCAAAAGCCACTGAAGTTTCCCCGAGTAAAGTCTGAACTTGCAAATTGATTGTGGAGATTAATTTCACGTCCTTTGAGAAGGATGTTCTCAAACAGGTATTCAGGAGAATCACGGGGAAATTCTCAGACTGAAGGAGAAGTTTTCACACATGTACAAAATCTTATCAAAGATCTGGAGATGAGTCTGGAGCATTCATGCCTCAGTGAGTTTCCTTAAGTGGGTGGAATCACTGAGAAAGAAGAGCAACAGAAGACCATAGTCAGCTTGAGAAATGCTTCCTCGGACTCTACATAGTTGAAAAAACAAGTCTGTGTGACAGGAAAGTATTAAGGGGCAGATACATAATGAAAAAAAAAACCAGATTCAGTTTGAAAATCCAGTGTGAAAATCCCCAAACTCTTGTCTTACACCAAAAGGATTTTTAAAGTGTTTTAAAATTATTTGTATTACTGACAGAGTATCATTTAAGAAAACTGCATATGAGGTTTTTAAATAGAATGAGGTATTTACATCCTCCATATAAATATTTACAAGTATTTACAAATAAACAAAAAATCTTACTTTACGTATGTTATGAGGATCAAAAATTGCTTTTTAACCAATAATTTTCCCTCTCCTTTATGGACAATTGAATTATTACTTTTTTTTTCCTTTGAAGGATCTTTGTTGGTCATTCCCAGAAATGAGATCCTTGACTAACAGAAATCAATCCAATATAGAAATTCCTTTGCTGTAATTGTTGCAATCTTCCAAATTAGCCAGAGAAACCCTCTCTGTTGCTCTGAACAACATAGCTTTGCACAACAGGTACAATCAATTCAGATCAACATATACACAGTTCAAATTAATGCTACATTACTCTTCCTATTTCTAGATCAATCAGTTCCTTCCTTCCTTCTCTTCACTTAGCAATCAGATGCAAAATTGTAAATATGTTAGTATATTTTGCAAAAAAAAAGTTTGGAGAATGATGTAAACATTTGTGAATCTCTGATGAATTCAGGAAAATGTTTTCTCCAAGAAAAGTTGTTCAAACTGTCAATTTTTTTTTCAACAAGACAGATTGACTTCTTATTTGTTAAATTGGATTTAGAATTAAAGAATATTTATAGACTTCAAGAAAAAAAAAAAAGTCATGGGTTCCACAACTCCACTCAAAGTCTCTTTTTTCCCCTCTCTTTGTAAAGAAGGGTATTCTGTGCCTTTGTTATTCAACTGAATGGGTCAATCTCAGCTAATCAAAGTAGCATATTTTGCAATAGTTGCAACACAACTCCGTCTCCCTGATTCTCTTGCCAAAATATGCCAGATGATGACCTTCAGTAAATAGCTCTGAACACTTTCCACACTTTGACCTGTGTTAAGAAGGTCCACAATATCTAATGTTTTTGACATCTGATCACTAGGCTGAATCCAGAGTCTTCTTCTAGGTACCAAAGTGACTATCAGGACATTCTGTTTCATGTACATAGTTTCTGTTTTGCAGCTTCCCTGTCCAGTGCCTCAAAAAGTTATTCAAAAAACCTCGAAACTCAAAAAACTATTACGTTTTTTTGCAAGTTAGCACAAAATTTATCTCCCCTACTTTGGGATTTCACAGTGTAGGCACCTACACCTGAGTTAGTCTGCATCTTTGGTTCTCTTTAAAGTCAATGGAGGCACTTTAAGTCATTGCTGTTTCTTTTACATGTTTTCTCCTGTCAAACAAAATCATCTTCTGGCTTCAAGTCACATTTGTTTGATTTCTCTTGCAATGTCAAATTTCTAAATACTTTGTTGATAATTAGTTTACAAAAATGGTCTTCACAAAGAACTAAAGGATTGTTGCAGAAAATGACAAAGCTTTAATATATATATCTGTGTACTGTAAATCATGTAAACTAAGTATTCCAGAAATCAAATTCAGCACTTATTCAGCCAGGTGACATACTTTGTGATGTCTGTAGACAAGCAGAACAGACATTGTGGACTTGATTTTTTTCTCTCCATTTATTACAAAAAGCAGTGTGAAGACCAAAACCTGCTTGTGGAAGCCATTTCTGTAACTATATTTTTTATC
The DNA here is from genome assembly GCF_000737465.1 of Haliaeetus leucocephalus. Classification (NCBI taxonomy): domain Eukaryota; kingdom Metazoa; phylum Chordata; class Aves; order Accipitriformes; family Accipitridae; genus Haliaeetus; species Haliaeetus leucocephalus. Next base: position 16,091,785 of record NW_010972991.1, on the reverse strand, counting down.
AAAAAACTTTATCAAAACTTATCAAAATTGTCTATGGGTAAATGAAAAAGACTGCATTGTTAGGCCCATATAATAATAGATTCCCTCAATTCTAACTAGGTAGCTATGAAAGAGACTTAAGTTTGGGCAAAAAAATTCCCATGATCAAATTTATAATCCCTTTCCAGCTATTGGTTCTGGAGGTGGAAATTCAGTGCTGTAGCTTTGCTTTTACATCTTATCTTATGTTTGAGTTGGAGAGACATGTTATGTTTGACATAACAGCCATTTTGATATGGCAGGAAAGATCTGCTGTGATGGACAAAAATAATTGTTTGTCAAAGTTTTGCAGACTAATTACAGTCTATTATAATGAGCCACTATAACGTCTGTGCTCATTGAGAAGAGTAATTCTAGTGCTTAAAACTGCAGTGTAAAATATTTCCACTCAAGTAACAGCAGCAACACCAGCAAAACCATCTTGAGTTGGAATGAATATTGTTATTGAAAGAAATATGCCAGTAATTTAAGGATAGCATACAGGTCATTTGTAGTTCTCCCTTCAGTACTCTGGGCTCAACATTAAAAAAAAGTCAAATCCTTGTTAGAGTATGGAAATGTACAGTTATGCCACTCAGACAATCTAAGTCGCACTCTCACGACATGATGGGGGCAAGTAAGAAATGAAATCTGTTAAAAGAAAAGGGTCCATCTAAGCAAGAAGGCAAGTTTTAAAGGTTCTTAATAGTTGTGTGGTTACTGCACCACACTATTTGTTAAATGGAGTTGAATTTAACTTATTTCAACTATTTCAAGGGGGCAAATTAGTATTTTGCACATCAGAAAAAATGCACATCAGTGAAATCCATTTCTTTAGAAGGGATGCACTATTGCTTGCTTTTTAGCAAGCCCTAGTTCTGCTGTGAGAGAGACAGGATGTAACAGGCTCTCTGAGGATGCTGGCTAATACACAAGACAAGCAGGGCAATGTGATCCCTTCTGTGGGCAAAGGATTTCAGCCTGCACAGCAAAGCTCTTAGAAAAGTACCTTACAAATTTTAGGGAGCTCTGTACGAGTATTTTTACTGTATGGAGATGATGCATAATACTGTTAATACTAGTAATTGATACACTGCTAATGCAGGGAATGTACTGAGATCAGCTAAAAAGCTAAAAAAAAAACCCACTCCAAGTGGAAATGTAAAGGAGAAATGAGATACTTCTAGAAAGTGTATTGAACTGGACTTTCACTGAGAGACACAGTAAGGTCCAAAGTGAATGACAGAAGAAAAGCTTGCATTCCACCATGATAACAGAGGAGAAAGATCAGATTACCACATAAGAGCACTGGGGGGTTAAACTGTTGCTTTAGTTAACCTTTGCTCAGAAAAGTATGAAGCTTGTTGCATGTACCAATGGAAGCTGTTGCCTGCATGGCGACAGCCAGGGTAAACGACTGCGCTTAACACTTTGCCACCCACAGCCAGAAAAGTCTCTGAAGGAACCCAAATAACATACTGATTGAATGTGGACCTCTGAGTACCCCAGCTGCTTATTATGGTGTCCCAGCCAAGGAACAGCAACAATTGCCTGTGTTTGATTCACATTCTATTCTCTCTTTTGGAAGTAATACTGAATAACCAGCAGACATCCCTTTCTGCACATCCCAGATGCACGCACAGACACGCATATGTGCACCCACCTTGGTTCCTGTATAAAAGTCATCTTTTGACCTGCTACCCATAAAAGGGAACTGCATGTGTGTATGAGTATCGATGCCCCCAGGGATCACCAGCTTGTTGGTCGCATCCAGCACAACGAGTCCAGTCGGTGGCTCAGGGTTTAGGTTCGGTCCCACTTGCCGCACCACTCCATCTTCCACGTACACGTCAGCCACCACAGAGTGGTCATCGTTCACGACTTTTCCCCCCTTGATCAAAAGTCTCTGCGGAGCCAGGTTTTGGTGTGCCATGGGAGCCTAGAAGACGAGAGTGAGGCCTCCGCTCAGAAAGTTGCTCTGGCCTGAGAGTATTTCACCGCCCACCCTTCTCCCGGAGCAGCAGCTATCTCCAAATGGCCCTAAACACACACCAGACAGTGCTCTTTAAACAGACACCAGAGGAATTGCCCCCTCTGCCCTTGGCAGCTCCACCTACCGCCTGTGGTGGCTGGCCGGCGCGGAGCGATGGCTTTGGGCCCTTTCTGCTCCAGAGTCTGGCTGGAGAAAGTGGGGCCAGGCTTTCAGGATCTCACGGCAGTGGCTCCCGCCTGCCCCGCGCACCCTGGGGTTTGAAACATGCTGGGCTGTTTGGAAAACGTGGCCATTCGTCGTCGTCTTGTGAGGCCCAGATGGAAAACGTGGCCATTCGTCGTCATCTTGTGAGGCCCAGAGATGACCCAAGCTCCTTGCGACGGGGTTTGAGGACACCAAGGGTGACCTGAGCTCCTCGCAGCACTGCCCGGGGAGCCTGCGAGTCCTGCCTGGGCAGAGGGGCCGGGAGGGCGCAGGGCTGCGGTGGTCCAAGCGTGGCACCCATCTCGGCCGAGCCCCCGCAGGCCACTATGGCGGGGGTCCGCGCTGCTGCCAGGGGACTGAGCCACCGCCGGAGGACACCGGCCATCAAGGAGCTGCTCCCGCGCTGTTTCTCAGGAGATGATTTGGGACACCCAACCCTCAGGACCCCACAACCACCACCCTCCCCAGTGCCGCTACTTGGACGATACACCGGCCTGAGGGGGGGAAGCCCCCCGGGGACTTCGGGAGGCTGCCGAGGCCCCTCCTCACCCTGCCCGCAGGAGGCTCAACCGCCGGGGCCGCGTGGCCGCTGTCGAAGGACCAAGTGAAAATCATCTTACGGTAGCTGCTGCCTTGCTTACGGTAGCTGCTGCCTTGCGCCATCTGCACCGCCGCCCCCCTCCCCCCCCCCGCCCCGCACTGTTGCCCGCAGAACCGCCGGCCGCCC
>NW_010972991.1:16028791-16088833 GCF_000737465.1 Haliaeetus leucocephalus | reverse complement strand
AGTCGGGGAGCCTGCGGCGGGTGTCACGCAGGGCCGGCGTGCCCCGGCTGGGAGAGGCGCCTTGCAGGATACAGACCCGGACAAAGAGGCGGGAAAGTGAAATTCGGACGGCTAGAAAATGAGCCAAAAGCTGGCAGCGGCAGCAGAGGAGGGACCTGCTCTGCACCGTCCCAGAGGCACACGCTTCTACGGACCTTTCCCGCTTCTCCCCTCCAATAACCCGAGGTTTGCGCGTTTGGCAGCGACGCTGCTCGTGCGTGTTCCTGAACCTGCCGAGCACCAGCATCTTCGTCCCCTCGAGTTCTTGCAGGTCAGCGACGAGTGCTTCAGAAGACAGAATGTTGTCTGAGAGGGCCGTGGGAGGGTGCACACATACGCTACCGAGAAGACGCTTAGAGAAATGACACTAGATTTGGAAAACGCTCACCTTCTCGTCAGCGTGTCACCTTTGTGCCTTCTCTCCCAGCGGGTAGGAAGGAGAGCAGTCCCAGAAGTTTGCCTTTGTATCTCCTCATCCCAAAGTGTCTCGTCTTAGGCCTCGCCTTTGTGCAGTGGGACAGAGACCCACCGCCATCCAGCGCACCACACAGCAACAGAAAAGGTCAAAACTCATTTGGAAAAGCAGAGCAGAGAATGGGAACGACAAAGTGAAATGCCCCAAGGCCCACAGGGCAGCCCTGTGGTGTCGAACGGGCAGGAAAGGGCGACATGCACCTACCATGTCTGCTGCATTTAAAGCCAGTAAAAAGGCAGGCGTCAAGGTACTGTCATGGGAATTCAGGCAGGCGCTGTGGCTCACCAATTACAATGGTATTGATGAGCCAGGAACTGTTGAGTTTCAGCAATATGATTATTCAGATGAAGAGCTGGGGAATAAAGACGCAGGAGGGAAGTCAAACGATGATGCTTTAAGACAGGAATTGTGAACGTTAGAGAGTGAGGACAGAAGAGGTCCAGGCGGGCACTGAAATGGGGTAACAGGGCTATACTTAAGAGTCGCTGCTGCTGCTGAGGCAGTAAACCCATTTGTCACACCATGCAGATGGGCACCTGAATAGCTGGACTGCAGGGGATGTGAGATGAGTGTGTCTTGCGTGCAAAAGTTTTACTTCATATAAATGAAATGGCTTTTGTTAAGTGAGGAGAGGGCGTGGCAAAGACAGAAGTTCACTTGATCATGCACAGTCACGGGGGGGTGTGCAGCAGTCAAGTTCATATGCCTGCCCCAATGGGTATTTAATGATTTCACATGGAACAGCATCAACAAATCATTCTGTATTTATTGGCAAAGAAGCTTCTCCCTGAATCTCCCAGCTCGGTGCCGAAACTGCCAACGTAAAATAGTCACTTTCTTACTATTTCTCCATGGCCAACAAATATTTAGTTATTTCCACAACATGAGTTTCTACACAACAGACCTAGATAATCACCTCCAAGTATGCTCTTGGGCTAGTGGCAATGGTAAACTGTTCCTGCTCAAATCCTTCCCCCCAGTTGGGCAGAGGGAGATTTGAAGGCAGGCCTGCCACATCACAGCAGACTATAGTAAGCACCAGGGTATTCAGTTCCCTTTTTTTAATGTGTTGCACAGTAAAGAGCTGACATGACTTTGACACCTAAATGCACGAAGAGTAGCATGGCTCAAAATCCTATTTACCTCTGTTTCTGAACAGCATTGGGCTTGAGCTCCGTTTCCCCTCTCATTTCCTCCTGGCTCATTTAGACTTCGTGGATCCTACTCTTAAGTGCCTAAACCTTGCTACCTGTAACTTCAGACCCATCTCAAAGCTGCAAGTCCCACAAACTGGCAAAGTAATTGAGTGTCAGGTCTTATAATACTGTGCCTAGGAAAACTGAATTTATCCCACAGGTGGTTTTGAACACATTAAATAGGTTATTGGTAGTTAATAACATTCTAAGCAGTCCTTTTATTTAGTCCATTTGGACCAACAAGATAATCTCACATCAGCTGATTTATGTACATTTGGTAAATATTTGATATTTCAAAGCTCAGCTGTCCCTGGAAAAAATGGCCTGAAATACCACCTGTGGGACAGAAATAATCCTTATAATACTGTGAGAAGACAACTGGCCCCAAATTCTTAGTGATCACTGAACACATGTTGCTGCTACAACAAGGCTTCTGGCTCCTAATTGGCTTTGTAACCTTCACTCATGCACGAATAATTTTACTCTTTTTATCCTTCTCTTCGCACTGTTTTAAACAAATCTTTGCTCTGTCATCAGTAGCTGGCTGAACTGTTGTACTGGTTTGGGCTGGATAGAGTTAATTTTCTTCACAGTAACTAGTATGGGGCTGTGTTTTGGATTTGTGCCGAAAACGGTATTGATAACACAGGGATGTTTTCGTTACTGCTGAACAGTGCTTGCTTACCCAGAGCCAAGGTCTTTTCTGCTCCTCACCCCACCCCACCAGCGAGCAGGCTGGGGGGGCACAAGGAGTTGGGAGGGGACACAGCTGGGACAGCTGACCCCGACTGACCCAAGGGATATTCCATGCCATAGGAAGGAAAGCTCAGGGAAGGAGGAGGAAGGAGGGGGATGTTCGGAGTGATGGCGTTTGTCTTCCCAAGTAAGTCTTAACACGTGATGGAGCCCTGCTTTCCTGGAGATGGCTGAACACCTGCCTGCTGGTGGGAAGCGGTGAATGAATTCCTTGTTTTGCTTTGCTTGCATGCACAGCTTTTGCTTTACCTATTAAACTGTCTTTATCTCAGCCACTCCCCCATCCTGCTGCAGGGGAGAGCGAGTGAGCAGCTGTGTGGGGCTGAGCTGCCGGCTGGGGTTAAACCACAACAACTGTGCGGAGAAGTTTCCTGTTAAACATTTAGTCATTCTAAAATATTGCATAATAGTTCAATGATTTGAGAGACATTGCAGAAAAGTCATCAGTTGCAACCCTGAAATTAAATCCTATGGTAATGCTTTTGTGGTCTGCAGCAAAGCAAATAATGCTGGAAATCTAAACATTGGAATGTAGTGTTTAGTGTAGCTATCACAGAAGTATGATCAAAGAGACTTCTCAGTAACCTAATGATTAACTTAAGTGATTTAATTTTAAGGTGAAGAACCCTGAAGAAAACCCAATCCATATCTATAATTTACCAAAAGAAAATAATTCAGCAAATTAAGGAATAGTTTTTTAAGAAATGGACGACTTAAGTTTGGAACATTCAGAAGACCTTGAGAACATCTTCTAAAAGTCATTATAATGAAGACACAATCAAAGTCTTCTGAGACACACACACTCACCCACCTCCCTGGGAACATTTAACTGCTACCTCCCAGCATAAAATGTTATTAATTTCTGTCTTCTGCTGTAATTATCCCATCTTACTCTTATCCTCACTTTGCTTCCATCTTCACATCCTTCCTACCATATCCTACTTCTGAAAAGCAATTCTATCATCACTCAGCCTTCAGCGTTTTCTTAAGCCAAAGATTCTTACTGGCATTAAGCTTCAAATAAAACTTGGTGAAGCAGAGATGTATCTCAAATTCAGGAGATGCAGACAAACAGGCTTTGGGACAAACAATAAAGATGTTTTGTGAAGGAAGCTAGAGACTGCTGATGAGCAGTGGGGAGAAAGCTCAGCTGGTGAAGATGCATTATTAATCATATTTTCCATTTTTGACAGCTTTACTCCAAGGAAGAAAGACTGGATCATGAACCAGATTTTCAACGCAAGAAAATTAACAGGAAGGGTACCACTGACTTTCAATAATGCTGGATAAACCACTTGGTTTTGAAAAAATCGCTGTAAAGATGTGTCAGTTTGAGGTGAACTCTGGATTTGCAGAAGGGAACAAATGGTTATCTTTTCCCCTATTCAGAAAGTCAGAAGGACTTTGAATACTCAGTAGGTATTTCTCTGCAATTCCTATAAAGAATCCATAATGCCTGTTCACCTGGGATTTACATTCACACCCCTCTTTTCTGCAGTGAGAGTTTAATACTCATTCAATAAATCTACATGTAATTGCACCTGGAAAGTCTTTGTAATTGTGAGAACAGTCAGGTGCTCCTTGTCAAAACTTAACAACTAGTTTTCTGAACAACCTGATCCTGACTACTTTTATGAGATGCATTTGCAGATACAAACAAGTGGTGATATTTTAAAATCTTATCTCTAAAGGCTTCTTCAGTTGTAAATGCTTTCCAAAACTAGCAAGTACACCTTATTGGTTTCCTATAATAAAACAAGGCTCAAAAAATATTATGAAAGGAGTTGAATCCTGTAGTTCCACATCATCTCTACAATTATAAATATGCTCTCCTTAGTGTAAGTACTGGACCACATCCAAGCTCCTAGCACCAGTCTTTCCCCAAATACATTGGAAATGATGCTGCAGCCCATTAGCAGTCAGCCTTGGGCCCCAAATCTGTGACATGAAGGCAGGCAGCTGAAGCTGTTGTGTGTGCTGAAGACCATTCTACTTTTTAAAGCAACAATAGGTAGTGACTGTTCTTTCACATTTTCATCAGGCTAAAGTGCCTCTTGCTCCTTGAACTTGCTCAACACAAACAATGGATCACAGACAGTACAACCAAGGAAGAGAAAAGAAAGACCAGGAACTCAGCAGAGGAGCATCTAAGAAACCCTAATACTATGCTCTTTTCACTATTCATTTCCCATAGTGGCTTAATAAGGGTCCAGTAAAATGGCCACCTTCTAAAAATCTGTGACACCATAAAGGCAGTTCAACTCAGGCATTGAAGTTCTAGGTCTCAGGACGTTCTGGGCAAAAAAGACTCATCAGATCTGTCAGTTGCTTCCTGGTGGATAATTTCAGCCAAAACAAGCCAGTTCATAGGTTGGATTTTTCTAAACTCCAAGAAACATAACCACAAAAGCACAGAGATTAGTTTCCTTTGGAAACTGTTACTTTTACTAATGCATTATCTAGAAAAAAACCTGCAAATTATATTATTTTGGCCAATTCTCAAACTCAATCTCTCTCTTTTGAAGGAGCATGAAGTCAGAATTGCAACTGTTGCCCAACATACCAGCCAAGACAAAGCAAAGCCGAACACCTCTGTTCCTTGCCACACCACTGCAGAAATGTTTATGACCTTCCTCACTATCCTGTATATTGCTCCTGCCTTTGTTTCTCATCTGGTGCACCAGAACTGCTTCCTCTAACTGTGGCTGTCAAAGGTCCTTCTTAACTGACCATAGGAAAGATGACAGGTTTAAAACACTAATTTTTATCAATTGTTCTTGCTGAATCTTCTACACCTGGAGAAGCAGCTAGAAATTATGTCTGCACTTCTGTTGGCATACCTTTAGATACATGACTATTTGGCTGCAAAGGTATGAATGCAATTCTACTAATTATTCTGCCTTACCTCTGTAATACCACAAGTCAACAATGCTGTGACAAAATCTGAGATTTCTGCTCTAGATTCAGGTATCTGCCCGTGCTAGGTAATATCTACAACATACCCTTATTTCAGGCATCTTTTCCTTAGTCCTTAAAACAAGCTTTTTCCTTTGTCCTTTACATTTTGCACAAGAAACCATTATTATTTGTTAGGAAGCACACCCTGAACCAGAACTCCTCCTTTCCTTCTCTTACACATTCCTGATTTGACACATCCTACCCATTTTGACTTGGCCTCCTACAATTGCTTATCTCCCCTCACTCCCCCCCCCAAAAAAAAAAACCCTTTGCAAAATGTAATAATTATAATTATATTCCTTTAGAGTTTCTAGTCCATTTTATTAGCACTCTCCCATCATTCAAATTCAAAATACAGTGACTCATCTTTTCACCTTAATTTTTTTGCCTCCTGTGTTCCATCCCTTTCCTTCCTGCACAAGCAGCATAGGGGGTGACTGTCATGTGGAATAATCTTTCCAATTGAAAGCAAGTGAAGTATTTCAGATTGTATCTTTGCTTTGGTACTTTGGTAATGTGATGCAACTTAGTCACAAGGAGGAACTAATGCTGAAAGCTAAACTTCTGCTAGATTTCAGTGTGTGTGTGTAAATATTAAAAGTGTTAATTTGTGCCTGGATATTCACAGAGATTAGCTACATTTTGTTAATGCTGGCTTTCCCCAAATGCCTGTTCTCAAAGTGCAATTAGGAATCACTAACCTAGATCGCTTATAGAGCTACTTCTTTCCTCCATCAGTGATGGAGGAAGTCTTGTCTACCCAAATTGTTAGAGAATACTTCAATTTAGCAAATACTACATTCTCTTCCCCCAAGTTACTATTCACCAGAGAGACCAGTGTGGTACTGGATCTGAATGGAAGCCTCAACTGGACAAATACATTGACATGAAAGGAATGTTGTGCTATAACACTTCTATCAAGTACAATAATTATGGACTTTAATTTACTTTGATGAAGGAAAGCTAAATACAGTAGTTAAATCCCAAAAGAGCATAGAAGGGAAAGTTTTAACTATTGATCTGCTTACCTCTCCATACTTGCAATGACTTGGCAAAGGGACAAGGCAAACTTCTCCCTTGTCCTTTCAGAACATACCCCATTTTGGGCAATTGAATTGTAGCTGATGTCCTGCAGGAGTTCAGTTACCAATGCGTTATTTTCAGAAACCCCCAGGTGAGGAAGAAAAGAGACACAGCCAAAAACACCCCACAAACCAACCGACAGAACACTCCACAAAAAGCCTTATCACAACTACATGAAGATTAAAGCTGTTGACTTAAAACAAGATTTATGGGAAATGTGCAGTACTTCCTCAGGACAACTGCAGCAGTTGAACAGCTGCAGGAGAATGAAACAGGCCAGTAAATGAATATTCACTTTTCAGAAAGGAAGCAAAAACTCATCCCAACAGGAAAAGCCATGATTAACTTTGATCTGCAGTATTTAATGTAAAGACTCACTGAAAAAGTATCTGTGGCCCAAACTTGAACAATTTCCCTAGACTGAACCGAAGCTTTGCCACAAGTTCTCACTTTGGCATTTGGATAGGAACTGGAACACAAGATACTGTAACTAATTCCAGCATCCTCTCCCAGAACCTGTTTTGAAAGCAATACTTGCTGAACTTCCACTGAAAATGGACTTGATTTTGGGAAAAAAACAAACCCTTGCAGCACTGGAAGCTCAGTCAGCCCCCTTAATGTTTCAATGCAAATCAAATGACAAGAAAAGTGTGATATGTGAAAAGGAACAATGACAAACTCCTTCCATGCTCAGAAAGCTTTACCTGAGGAGAAAACTTGCCTCACAATAACCTGCATTCTTCAAAGATTTCAGATGAAAGTGATTTATTACAGAAAGTAAGATAATTCCACAGTGAATCATTCTGACTTTTGTTCAAAATGCCCTAGCATTGTAGCATAGCTAAATCAAGAATCACTTAAACAAAACACAAATTCAAGCTCTCCAAAATAAAAAAAAACCCAAAACAAAACGAAGTAATATGACTTAATCGGTCTCAGTAAAAAAAAAACAAACAGCAAAAAAACCCCAAACCCAATCACTAATACATTAATCAAAAGAAAAGTCAACCACTCCCTTTAAAATCACCAAGAAAAAAATCACTGCAACAAATTAGCCTCATACAAATATGAATTTTATTTACAATTTTCGAAATTCTCAATCAAATCCAACTTCTCAGCTAAATGTGTAGCATTTCTCCTTTAAAACAAATTAAACATTGTGTTCTTTTTACATCTGCAATATGGAGTCCATAGGTACATGCTGTTTTGGGGCATCTAATGGAACAAATTTAGATCACTATGTGTGTGTTTAACACTGAAGGTATTCTATGAAGACTCTTTCTTCAAAATGTATCTGCCTTGGGGACAAACATTTCCATAACCACTTTCTAATGACAACTAGTTAGGAAGGTTTAAAAACCCAGTATTTTATACCAGGACATACTGTTCACATATATTTCAGGGTGTGTTACCATGTTCATATTGCAAAGTTGCCTGCTCTATAAGCAATGCCACTGAAATCAAACTAAAGATTACCCACAGATTTAGATATTATTCAATGTGAATAAAAATGGCCATTGATGACTTTTACTCAAGTATGTGTAATTATGGGCCAATCTGTACCTGATCTGGTACCAGTGTGATGTGATCTGTTCTGAAACTTGAAACCGCATGGGTCATTATAATAAAAACTTTTACAACTGTATTGCACATAAGGTTCCTCAAAAGCACAAATCTACATACTGTGTCCTGAACTCAGAATTTACTTGCTAACTCTCATGAATAAAATCAACCAGATGGTAAAAGCGTTTATTTTTCTCATCCCAGTGTCTGTGAATGAAGAGAAGAGGGAGAAGATATATACACTTTGGAATCCATTCAATTATTTGTTTCTTCTGGATGTGATTTGTACTTCAGAGATGAAGATATTTAAAAAAAAAAAAGCCAGACAGACCTTGGATTTATCTTTAAAAGTACCTCAAAAACATAACAAAAATTCAATTTAATTTTGATACATATTAAAACATTTTAGTCAGTTCTGCCCGACAGCATAACACGACAGAAATGCACGAGACTTGAAACATGCTTTAAAATGACATTCAACAAAGTATTTAAAATTTAATAAATAGCATACAATCACACACAAATACATTTCATACTGGATCTTTAAGCCTACTGAAAACAGACTGGCAAAGAATAAATAAAACAGTAGTTGACATTTTTGTTTTTAAAAGTGTAGATTCTTGTTGTCACGCTAGTAGCCACATATTAACCTGCTTATCACAAAATTGGAAGTTATGAGCTTTTTTTCCACTGATCTTTTGCTCCAACATGTAATACCATAAAAAAATACACTAAAAGGGATTTTTTTTTTTTTGAACAACCAGTCTGCAACCAAGTAAACCAGTTTTTAAATACAACGAATAAATAGGGAATTAGTAAAGCAAATTCAATTGCAACAAAAATGCAACACCCCAAGAAAAGAGCCATGGAAATATATAGCCATTGCAATATTAGACAATAATAGTACTTAAAGTGATAGTGCTTGTGCACTAAGCTCATTAGAGACCTTAATATGATTTTAGTGCAAATCCCTTGAGTCCAAACAAGCTTTATACCCTACAGTATTAGGGAAAGATCTATTACCAGTTGGAACTTATTCTGTAGTGTATTTGTACATATTGGATATTTAAAGAACTAACACATATTGTAATATCTTCGGCCCTTTTTTCCTTCAAATCGAAAAGACTAATGACTGGGGATTTTACATACTATTTGGCTGTACCATATTAGATTGCAGTTTAGGAAAGTCAGTGCTATAAAAGCTTTTGCCATCAGTTTATCTATTGCATCTAAATTTCACAAATCATTGCATTTTGTACTTCTGAAAGAAAAAGAATGCTCCTGGAGAAAGTTTCTCCTCCCTTTAAATAAGTTCACATTATGATGAAATTCAAGAATATTTAGACAAAGTGTTGTATAAACTCAAAGGAAAGTACATATTTTACATTAACAATCCTTACCAGTATTTAGTATATTAAGTTACAAGTATGTTGGCAATAATACAACAGAGTCAATTCCTAAAGGAAGATAATTCTGTACAAATTCACCTGTTAATATGGGATTAAACAGGCAGCCAAATAAGTCTTGAGCAGCCATGTTTCTGGTTTGAACTACAGTACCAGGATAAACTAAATTTCAAACTAACTGGGATATCTTCAGTTTAAAGAGTAATCAGATTATACTGGACACACACATCGTGTATTCAGAGCCATTAAAATGTTCACTCTAATAGTTCCATAATGTCATCCAGTATAAGAAATGTTTAATCAACCACACAGGCTAAAATAGTTTTAACATAATGTTGTCCTGGATTTTTTTAAACTAAAAACTAGTTTTAACTGTGAAGTACAAAACAATGACAGATATTGCTCCAACTTGTACACAATCTTTCCTAAACAATCCGTACCTAGCAGAGTAATAATGCCTCATCGTCACTAGTTTCATTTTTCACTGTTGCTTCTAAGCAAGTGTCGGGTATCTGGGCAGTGTGTACGATGCCACAGCTCTCACAGGGGCCATCTCGACTGCATGACCTTACACCGTGATGTGTTGCACTGTAAGGTTGCCTAAGCCCTGGTCCTTGATCTGAGCTGAGATCAAGTAGAGGTCTTGAACAGTCATTCATGTCAAAGTCTGATGCTACATCAGAGACTGGAATTAACATTTCAACATCATCATCCTCTTCTCTTCCACTTACCCCATTATCAAGCTGTCTCAAAGGACTTTGGTTCTGATTCACTGAGCTTGATCTCCCTAAAGTAAAGCGTACCCAGCGTAAGCCTTGAGTCATACGACTTAGCGCACTAGTAAGCTGGTGACGTGCGGGACTTGTGCTTGGGGGCTCTACACTCGTCACTTCTCTTCCACTATCCGTGTTACCGCTACTGCCGCTCTGAGCAGAGGAACTCCCACACGCTCCAACTGTTGCTTCTATTGCTGTTGCAGGTGGGACTTTCTGAGGCAAGGTGGCAGCAACACCACCGACTGCTCCTGCTGTGTCTCTTCTTTCATTTTCTGTGTCTGTATCATCAGATTCAACTGAAAACAGACTTCTGTGAGTATTATTTCTTTCAGCTTCTCTATTAGTACTTTGGCTGGCAACATCATCTCCATCCGCTGAGACCAATGCCAATGATCCAGAATGACGTGACCGTGCAAAATTAAAAATTCGATTCCAAATGTTACTTGATCTGCCAGCAATAGGAAGTCTGATTGAGGTAAATCCAAGCTGAGATCGTACTGCCAGTCTCAGGTTTTCCAGAACCGAAGCCTAAATGAGAAGACAAGCAACAATCAAGTGTTGACAGTATGTTGGCACTGTTTGAACAAAAGAATGGCCACTATTGTGCAGAATGGCATATAACCACAAAGTTAAATGTAGTATCTTAAATATTAAAAAATCTTGCATCTTTAATATTAAGAATCTGGTGTATGTAGCAATAGGCTGTTTTAAAAACAAAGCAAGCACGAAAAAAGTCTAGATTCTCTTGAGCAAAAAATATTATGAACAGGGAAATTAAGCAGAAATACAGATGGAAGAAAAAGGGGAATAAAAGAGCAATGAAGTATATAAGGTACATTTCTGCCCAAATCAAGGACCTCTAAATAAAGACAAAGTAAAAACCAAGGCACTATAACCTGGATATGGAACACTGATTACAGAAAAGTACATCCACAGACCCAGTGCAGACCCAGGTATGCAAGATATATTACATATAATCTTACCAAGAAGATGAAGTAGTCACTGTGAATATTAAAAGTACAGTACATAGAAACATGCCTCAAAAAGTTTAGGATTTAAAAACTAAATCTGCCAGAAAGATTTAACAGAGGTGACCTTTCCTTATCCACTACCATGGGGCTGCCTAGAATAGAGACTAAATTAAATATCCTCTCTAACAGAGGCTTGTAGTTTGATTTTTTCCCCATTCTGGCATAATCAGTTAATTCCAGTTTCAAAATGCTTTAATGCTTCTGTTTAATTAAAATTATCTTACATGTTCTAAACCATACATTTCCCAAATCTGGTATACATTTTCTAGTCATTCACCTATAGAACAATGCATGCCTGAATTTTTCTGCTTAAAACCTTGTATAACTTTTAAATTGTAAGGTAACACAAACATATTAACACCATTGACTTGGGTGTCCCTTACTCAAACTTACAGAAAACAGTGCCTCAGCTAAGTAGCTCAATTCTCAAATACTAGGGCAGAAGATCTGCCAGATGCCCACGATTCTGAAAACATTCACTGATGTGTTTAATTACAGGATAAAGCCCATATTTGCATCTTTTAATGAAGATTATGGCAAAAATATAGAATATTCTTCAGAACAGCCTGGTTTTTTTCCCCAGTTAAACACTTAACATCTATGCATGTATTTCACTTCGTTTACGAACACTGAACTTCAATGTTCTCATGCTGTCTCCTTCAGCTCCCTTCTACAATCCTTCAGATGCCACTGGGCATACATAGAACAGTATCCAAACAATACTTCATGCACAACCTACCTCCTCCCTTCCAATAGTTCATAGAATGATATTTGAATTCAAGCATATAAATACTTATGTTCAGTAGCCTTACTCAAAAACTGCCGGCGAGACTGCTACTCATCCTTGAAAATCCAGCTCTGAAGGCATGTATCGGTTTTAGGAGGAAAGCATTACATACAAATCAGAACAACCAAGTTTCCTCTAGCTTGAAGCTACTAACTTCCAGGAAACCTCAACTAGGTATCTTCAGTCCTACACAGATTTGCAATCTTAAGATGGATATATTGCTCAAAACAAAGCAAGCCGAACACATCCTAACTTAATACTGACTCCCTGCCCCCAACACTTAACCATATAAAAAATTTAATTTGAGCTTTATAATTTATAGAATTTAATTTACATTAAATTAAGCTTTTACTGATATTCTCTCCTCTGAAAAACAATTTTTTAAACAATGCAACTTTCTTGGTTAAATAAGAGTATAAATTTTTATCATGGAAGCATCAATGCTCTAGAATGACTTTTTCATTATTTTTGAAGGTGATGGCCTGCTCCCTACTATTCCTTATTTTTATGCTAGTTAATTTCCCAGTACAGCTACTTAAGTTTTCAAGGTCACAAGTCTTATCTGAAATACTGGTCTTCATAATGCGAATTCACTAACACACTTTCATTGTTCAAAACTATTGTACATGCATCAGTATTTTTATGGACTGTGAAATCATGGTTACATAGACTATGAAGCAACTACATTTTGTTATGTCTCATTATGAAAAATTGCCACTTTCAGCAAGTCTTTCAAATCCATTATATTTTAGTTCTGAAAAAAAAAATTAAAATATATCTAAAGCAACAGTGGTTAATTCAATTTAAGTCAAACTAAAGATAAAAGAAAATTTCAGTAATTGCACAGCTTTTTAGAAGCTCCAGTACCAATCTCTGACTGCAGCCACTACATGTCTGCGTTTTCCAGAATTGTCCTCTCTATCAGGAGATTTCATTTAAATAAACCCCAAGATCTTTAGGCTACCTTTGTGGGGTTTCATGATGAAAAACAGGTCTGAGCAAGCTGTTTGTCTAAAAATTGTAATGATTCCTAAATGTGTTCATGTGCACCAAACCTGAAGCGTCCCATACAGGGTAGGGGTGTGCAGGAAACATTGGTTTGTTCCAAGTTACATATACTAGAGGACTTACACATCTTCGCATAACAATTTCACTGTCTTAACAGACTTTCTCGACCTATCCCTACCTCAAGAGGCTCGTGAGCATACCTGCATCACAAACTGGTGAAGCTTAATTTCAGAAAAGAGGACTACAAGCCAAATTTATGCAAGTACAGAATTCTTTTTAAACAGAAACATACTGATCTTTATAATAAACATGATAACCCATCCAGTAAGAATGAGGAATTCTACATGTTCATTATGGGCATTCATTAATAAGCTAATTAGTAAGTTTAGTGCTAGTTTAGCTACTCAAAAATCTTTACAATGTCTTCTTTCTGATATGTTTTCTAAGTTTCTCATGCAAATTGCAACTCATATTCCTCCTCTCCTCTGTAAAATCTTCTGTGATGGATGACAGCTGCTGCTTGTGAACATGTATGTGTGAAAGAATAAGTGAAATCTATGGCAGAATAAACGTAATGAGATCAGTTCTGTTCAAATTAAAGAAACCAATTCCCCTTCTTACCATCTTATAACTATTTTTCTTATGTGCTCAGCAATAGTAGCTAACAGTAAACTTTACTGTATTAACTGCAACACATAATACAAGTTAATGCCAACTTTAATACAGCAGGATTCTTAGACTGAGACTTTTCTTCTATTTCACAAAAGTGCATTATAACTGAAAGTCACTCTTTTTTAAATGAAAAAGTTGTTTCAATAGAAATTCATTCATCAACCAAATCAGAATCGTGCTAATGATCCATCTGAGAATCAAGATGGCTAGACACTATTAACTCCCATTTACTAGCTTTTACTTCGTTACTCATTCCTGTTAATTTTATATGATATGACAGCCTTACCTTTGCAATCATCTTTTCTATGCACAGTGGGCATGATCGTACCTAAACACATGTGCACAGTGGATATGAACTATGGTTTGCATTACAGGTCTCAATTCTTCTTTCCCAGATTTCGAAGTGCTACCTTGCAATCTTGACTTATACAATAACATCAATACAGAACATACAACTAGATCTACCAATCTATTACTTTTCATGCAAGAGGGATTCTATAGTATGCATTACTGGCATTCACTAACAAGAAAAAAAGCCTGCAAAGAAAACAGTGTGGTGTTACTGTATCATGATTTTGTCCAATGGTTAATCCTTAATATTATAGTATTGGCCTGAAAGGAAGAAAATGAAATGCTATAGAACAAAAAAGCAGATGAAAGTTAAAATACCTTTATTTCAGCCTCCTTAAATTTTAAAGTGGTCTGCCTGCTATTTTGGAATCTTACCTGATTTGGTGAACAAACAGGAAAATCTTCAACTGGTGGAATTAAACCCTGGGCAATTAACTGTCCATAGGATGGAGGAGCTTCTCTTCTTAACAGTTCAGCCTCAACCCTTGACAAATGAGTTTCAAATGACCTTTCAAAGAGAAAAGAAATTTCACAATACGTAAGACTATGATGTGTATATATAGATATATTTAAGAGTAAAACTACATCAGACTTTTATAATCTGAAATAATAAATTTCAGCAGATGAAGTTTTATTAATTTAATTGAAATTTAATTGACAAAGAACATACAGTAAGTCCTTGCAGTCATTCCTATGGGTCTGTCCAGCTGAGACAAGAACAACAAAACCAACCTAACAATAAATTCCTAAAAAAACCCCCCCAAAACAAACCACCATGGACTAAATATAAAAGGCACCATGAGAGATGCTGTGCTGGTGTTGGCTAGGATAGAGTTAATTGTGATCCTAGTACCTGGTATAGTGTTATGTTTTGGGTTCAGTATGAGTAGAATGTTGATAACACTGATGTTTTCAGCTGTTGCTAAGTAGTGTTTAGTCTAAAGTCAAGGATTTTTCAGCTTCTAATGCCCAGTCAGCAAGAAGGCTGGAGGGGCACAAGAAGTTGGGAGGGGACACAGCCAGGGCAGCTGACCCAAACTGGCCAAAGGGGTATTCCGTACCATGTGATGTCATGTCCAGTATATAAACTGGGGGAGGGGGGCTGGGAAGGATTGCCACTTGGGGACTAACTGGGCTTTGGTCAGCAGGTGGTGAGCAATTGCATTGTGCATCACTTGTTTTGTATATTCCAATCCTTTTATTATTACTATTGTTATTTTATTAATGTTGTTATCATTACTAGTTTCTTCCTTTCTGTTCTATTAAACTGTTCTTATCTCAACCCACGAGTTTTACTTTTTTTCAATTCTCTCCCCCATCCCACTGGGTGAGGGGGGAGTGAGTGAGCAGCTGTATGGTGCTTAGTTGCTGGCTGGGGTTAAAATGATGACAAATGCTTTTATTATTTTATAAAAATTGAAGAATGCATAATCCTTGTATGAGAGAGTCTACAATAGAAGAAACAGGCTGTTAAATACAGAATTGAGGTACTTAATTGCAGAAATGCAGCTTTTCCACACTTTCTTTTTGGTAACAACATCTGAAAGCTTAACACTCAATAGTTAAGCAATCAGAATACTTCTATCCCCTTTTCTTCACTGAAAGGGTGGTCACTCACTGAAACAAGCTTCCCAGGGAAGTGGTTGCAGCACCAAGCCTGTCAGAGTTCAAGGAGCACCCGGATGATGCTCTTAGCCATATGGTTTAGCTTTAGGTAGTCCTGCGAGGAGGAGGGAGTTGGACTCAATGATCCTCATCTGTCCCTTCCAACTTGAGATATTCTATGATTTTATGATTAACTAACCTCTTTTTACTGTCAAAGAAGAAGAAGAAGAAGGAACAACACCTTTAGAAATCACACGCAACAGTAACTGTATGTCAATAAAAATGTTTCAAGTATACCATAAATTTTTTAAATATTTTCATATCTTTTAAGTTCTCAAGGCCATCTGTTCTACTTACCTTCGCTCAAACATCCTGAGTGAGTACAATTTACAAGTACATCCCAGTGCAATGACAAGCAGCAATCCACAAATAAGACTCCCAATGACAGCTGCAGTTATTACTCTAGTGGGCACAATGACTGGGCAATTCTCTTCATCACTGCCATCACCACAGTCATCTTGAGAATCACAAACCCAGCTCTCAAACACACAGCGGTTATTTTTACAGTGAAAATTTCCTGGCTGACAGAAGAAACAATTTTTTTCATCTGAACCATTAGGGCAATGATTCTGGTAGTTGCAGCGATCTGAACGAGGGTAGCAAACACCATTTCGAGAGCAGGGAAACTCATCTCTTTGGCACATGGTGCAGTTGGTTTCATCCCTTCCATTTGGACAGTGCCAGTAGCCATCACAGCGTTGCTGCTCTGTGTAGCAACCCCAATTTCCACCGCATGGGATTTCCCAGGGCAAACAGAAGCCATCTACTTGATAGGTGGCATTGAACCCTCTTGCAGCATTCACTTTGTCAGCACAAAAATGCACTCTTATCTGTCCTGAGGATGAAACAACTGTAAGGGGAGCATGAGAATCAAATGCTGTTAGCACACGCAACAGTCTCCGTGGATTCTCCTCTAATCCATCGTATATTTTGACATAGTCTCCATAACCTGTACCATCAAGTTTAAAATCAGTGAATCGCAAAATTACTTTGCGATGATCACCAGTGTCTATCAGCCAGGTGCAGTTGCTTCCAGGTGGATAGAAGTCAGGATAGTTGGGAGAACTGAAAGTACCATAAAAGTATTTTAACCACTGCCCACATGTTGGCACATCACAGTCTATTTCATCTCCTAGGTCAAGACAATCAATGTTACCATCACATTTCAAAGATTCTGGAAGGCAAGTGTAAAGCTTGGTGAAGCGAGAAAGACACTGGAACTGATTGTAAGCACAAGGTTGAAAGGCAGAAGCTGTTGGAGGATTAGCTTTGGCACAGATTTCTTCATCCGAGTTGTCTCCACATTCATCCATATTATTACATTTCCAACTTTCTGGAATACACTTCCCATTAGCACAATGAAACTGGTCACAATCACAATTTGGTTCATCAGATTTCCCTGAAAGAAAAAAAAAGAAAAGAAATTATAAAAATGTTCTCTTTTTAGAATTTAGCACTTTATGGTTTGTGTCACATTTATTTGCTGCACCAGGTAGTTCAGAATGGCAAAATAACTATTTAAAATCTCTGTAAATCATCACAGCTTTCAGTAAGTTTCAAGATAAAACAGTTTTTTTGAGTCAAAATTCTGCCAGCACATCAGCATGAGCCTCATCCTTAGCTGCTTTCACTCAAATAACTTTAACCCAAGCAACAAAACAATGCTCATTTATAGTGATTGAAAAATTTGGCTTATAAGGTGCTAAAATAACTCAGAAAAATACTGCACTGTTTTTCTCCTCTATCACTCAAAATACAGAAACATTTTATCCTGCAGTACCAGTTACCTCCTCAAATTCTTTCTTGTAAAAGCAGTCAGACCTCTCTCCTATTTTCATAGGTTTCTACTTTGTACCAACGGATTTATGGCAAGAGAGAAGCTGACAGTTGAAGATTACCTATTACCACCAACCAAAGAGAAACCTCTGTTCTGGCCTCACCTCTTCCCACTGCTCCTGCCTCTCCTCCAGCAACTAAGAGGAGAGTGCAGCAAATGCAGAAACACATGCTTGCCTGAACACAAAATTATACTTTAAAAGTTAAGGATCCAAGTAGTAGTCTAGAAAACATGGAAAAGTTGGGGGGGGGAGTGGTATGTCTTTTTTTTTTTTTTTTTTTTTTTGGTCGGGGGCATGGGAAGTTGAGACACCTTTATTTAAGAAAATGTGGTCTACTGGCTACTACCACACTTGTAAATTCAAGAATATTTTTTTCACGCCTTCATTTATTAAAGTTCCAACCATGTTAAACACAGAAGCATAGCTGGGAAGCAAGCTATTTAGCAGAGTCAAATACTGCTGTATCATTTAAAATCACTGCAATTTCTAAAAATGACAGTACAGACTGTAAAATGGCCTATAAAACAAACTGCTGTGGTCAATCCTCAAAAAAAAAACAACAAAACAAACCTCAAAAAAATCTGCAATGCAGATGGTCCTACACAGCAGTAACTCAGGAAATAAATTACACAAATATATACTAAATCTAAATATCACTATACTTAGCGTTTTAAAAAAGAAACAGGAAAGACAGCATGATGAACTTACTGAAATATAAACTTTCCCAGGAGAAGCAGGTTCTATCTTGTTTTACAAGGGAACAATTCAGATTGGAATGGATCTCTGGAGGTCACCTAATCAAATCATCTGCTCAAAGCAAGGCTAACTGAAGTTTGATTGGGATCTTCAGGGCCTTGTCCAATCAAGTATTTTCAAATTTCCAGTGCTTAACTGCACGAAGTGATAAAAGTCCTCATATCTAGCCTGAATTTCCCTTGCTGCAACTAATCTGCTGTGATAGGTCAAGTCACTCTGTTCTCCTTTTTGCTCTTTCAGTAGCTTAGAAAGCATTAAAAAGAAATACTCTACCTTGAAATAATTTTTTTTAAAAGGTGCAATGTCAGCATTTTAAAAATTCAAAAATGCTAAGGTTTTTAAAAAATGAATGCAGGAAAAAATGAAACCAACAAGAATGATAAATGTTTAAGCACTGCTGAAGAATGTTTAAGCCAAAAAATTTGCTGACAGAGTAAAAGGAGAGCAAAATGTATGTGCTGCTGGTAATTAAGTTTTAGAAAATGTTTATTTCACTAGAACAACCCAGGGATCTAGTATAAATGGTATGATCATCTTGTTCTGTTACATACATATATATGTATTCATATATATATACGTATTTTATATCTATATAGATATAAAATACACTCACACACATACACATCATTCATAATATTAGTATGGCAAATACTTAGAACCTTGGCTTTGAATTTGAAACTTGTAAAACTGAACTACTAGACTTGTCCTGCCTAAATTGAATGACTATGGTCCACACGTGGAAGGCAATACAGTAGAATATGCATAAGAAGAGTCATTGAACTTGTTCAAGTACTGATTATACTCTAGCTCAGTGCTTCTACCTTGCAGAGCCTGGAAGAGGTTGAGTAGAAAGCTATAAAATAGACCTGTAAATACTAATGGCAATATTGTAGTAACAAAACAGGATACGATTTCAACATAAGCTCTTCCTTCTGCAGTCTTTTAAACATCCCAGAGAAGACCTGCCCACTTATCCTGATTTAGCGCTTTTTAATCACTGATCCTGAAGTCATTACATCAGGAAAGTTTACATATGAATAAAAAATTAGAGTCTTAAAATAATAAGAGATGTACAAAAAAAGTCTTTGGAAACTGTACCACAAAAGACTTCAGGATAGTACAAGATAATTAGCAGAACCCATGTGCAGTTGTAACCAAAGGACTAACACAATTGTTCCATGCATTTAGAGTGAACCTATACCTCTATACTTTCATTAACTCTATTTTCCACTCTACATCACCATTAGTAAACTCTGTCCCACTCTGATACCCATAATTAAAAAGGCTGATAAATTAAAAGTGGTGAGAGGAAGACAGAGGGAAGAAAGACAAGTAAAGTGACACAAATTTACCTTCTAGTCAAGTACCCTTCCTAACTGTAATGCTTTTTTTGTTGTTATTGTTTTGTTTGTTTAAAATGAAATATGAATATTTACCTGGAAGATATTATTTACTTTAAACAAGAACTAATTCAAACAATTTACATGGCCTATCTTCCATATCAGATTTTAAACATGGAGCTCCCTAATGGTCCCTTTTGTGCTTGTAATCTATATTGTTTCTATCATTCCAGCACAAGTAGGTCTAACTTGCATCCATGTAACTGAAGTATTACTATTTTTCCCCTTCTTCTGAAATCACATGCCACCTTTGAGAGTAGCCTTAACAACACTGAATTAAATAGTCTGTTGAAACATTAAGCTGAGCACTACTGCATGATGCTAATGAGAAGAAATCAAACAACATAATGGCACAGTTGAACGTATAACAAAAATGTTGTTAGTATTTCAGAAGTCTCCTTCTCACACTCAAAAGTGAAAATGATCAGATGATTATTAAAGCAGGTTTTCAACTCTTCTGCTATACACAGGCCAGTTTACATTAGAAGACTACTCTGATCACTGAAACACTACGTTTCCACCTCAATTGTGAAATACTTCCTAAGTTATCATATCAAACGCAGGGACCAAGCTCAAACCAAAGTTTCAGTACAGTTCCAACCAACCAGCCCCTCCCCCCTAAAACAAAACATTATTTTTATTTTTTTTTTAAAGACATTTAAAAACATAGGATTAAAGTCTTAAGTGCTCTAAACTGAGTACTACTGCATGGCACTAACAAGAAGAAATCAAGTAACAGAAAAAACTGCTTATTGTTGAAAACATTACAGCTTCTTCCAAGAGGGATTACGTCATGAAATTGTTTCAAGATTGGAGGAAAAGAGAAGAAAGGATTTTTCAGAAAAACTCTACTGAGCTTGTGGCTTGCCTCCCCTGCTCATTCCACACCCCTATCCAAAATGTCCTTCCTTCTCAAAGCCCCTCAGGCACAAATGCTGCCTTCCCTCTGCGCCTACGAAGACAGGGAGATAAACAGGGCAGAAGCCGATGCCTCACACCGGATAACAGTGTGTGTGTGGGCGGTTCACAGAAACAGTAGCAGAGCATGACTGATTAGACAGTGGCTCCCACCCCCATCATCATCTTTGGTGAGATGGTAAGCAAAGCACAGGTAGAAAGAACGCTGCCTTGAAAGCTGAGCCAGCATCAAATGCAAGGCTACATTACTTCTCCCAAGACTTGCTAAGCTGCAAGGAGCTGAACCGTAGAGGGAACTTTTTTGTAAGCTTGAAAACAGGCAATAGAGAGGGATAAGCCTGCCTGGAAACTTCAGGTTTGTGAAAGACGCTGACAGGGTGGAGAAAGTCATTAGAAAGAGTACAGAATACAGACCAGGAACAAATATGGCTTAGGCTAGAGGAGATCAGGACTCATTTTACTGAATTTTGGTGGAACAGTTTTGAAGATGGGTGGCAGTGGATAGGTGTAAGAGTATGAGTTGTTTTATGGAGAGGAGTTAAAAGCTGGCGCACAGAGATTTGGAGCAGGCCAGACAGTGGATATAGGCATATATTGGGAGCAAGAGAACGTGAAACCGTTATGAAAACAAAGAAAAATATAATCCAGTATTTGGGATGTTCAGGACATAGAACACCAAAATCATGCTATTGCATAAAACTGTAATACCTCTTAAGGCCAAAAACAAGTTTGGAACTAGTCTTTACCCATGACTGGCTTCCTCCTCTCTCTTGGCAACAGCTACTAGAGCAAGAATTGCCCCCAAAAGTCTCAAACTATTACTACTAGTAATTAGCTTATATCGCATACTTGAATTATCCAAGAAAAATTCTGCATGTACAGAACCATGTCTGTACTTGGCTAGATAATCCATCATATTAATATGTGGGGGGTTTTATTTTATTTTTTAAAGATAGTATACCTTCTGGAGATGGGGAAAAAATGATGCAATTTCTGTGAGAATTCTAAAAGAAATCCTGCCATTTCTTCCCTCTCCTGCCATATTTATGGTACGCAGAAGTCTACCCAACTATTTTAACAAACTAATTTTAGTCTTATGAAAACATTTCAAATCTTAAACTGTTAAAAAAACCTTCCAGTTGCCTAGTATTAATAGTGAATTTTTTTCCTCTCCAAATCATCCCCTCTGCTTATTACTGTAATTGATTCCCACTTTGAATAGTCAAGTTGTGCATGGATCAAAATACTTTACACAATGTATATTTTCCCTGATTTCAATAAGCCTTGAAGTGACTACAGAAAATACACATACTGTACCCTGCTAAAAGGAAGTAGTTCTTGAAACAGGAAACAAAAAATGAAACCATAAAACTGTACTAGGTATCATTTGAAACATACCAGCAAAGTAGGCTAATCTGAAGCCTTTTCTGGAGATGCTATCATCTGAATGAAATCTGATCCAAACATGATCCTGTGAAGAGATGTACGGTGAAGGAATGGAGGAGCCGCAAGCTCTATATCCTTCGATGTTCTTGTAGCTTCCAATTGTTAACCAATCTGAGCTGCATCGTCGTGATCCCTGAACATCAAAATCTTGAAAGCTGAAAGGAAAGAGGAAGAAAAAAAAAAGTCAAAATTGCTACTGAACTAACTGGATATTACACAACCAAGCTGATCAATTACTACACATAAAAATGGAAGTTAGCTGTAAGTCTTTTTTGGTCTGAAATAAAAAGAGCAGCTTCTCTACCCATATAAAAATAGGATTTAACCTTGTGGTGATGATGATTTTACATTATGAGGACAGCAAGAATCCATTCAGTCAACCAAAATATTGCATCCACTACTTAAAGCAGCTCAGTTTTGCTACAAAAAACACATTAAGGAAGCTTCATCTAAAAACAAACAAACAAATTCTGTTCATGAAATTGTCTTTATGAGTCTCATTTAATGACTTACATATAGTACTAAGTGGTTTTATTTAACCCAAATTTCATCAGAACTATAGCTAATGCTACACCTAGCCAGTGATATGACTTGACATTATAAATACAGCTAAATTGTTCAAAACTATGATTTCAGATAAGATTTTCTCCCAGTTGCACTACTTGGTTACCCAACAGGTATGTCATGGTATGGCTACAACTATACTAAGACAGGCTGTCATGGTAATGAAGTGTGAATGGGAGACAGTCTGGGCAAAACAGGTCTGTACAGACAGCAGAGCAGTAAACCAGAAATGAAATGTGAAATGTATGAGTGGAAAAAAACAACGTGAGAGGAAAAAAAGTTTTATTAAAAATAAGCCAGTATGAAAAAGTTTAGAAAGCATACTAGTAGATGAACAGTTCTACCTACTTTACATTGCATTTATGCCAGTTTAATATTTAGTAGAAAGATTGTTTAAATTAAAAAGCAGTACTTTAAATAAGTAACTCATGTCAAAGCAAATACTTCATAATGAAGAGCTGCTTCTTAGGTCAGCAAGTCTGTACTGGAAACTGAAGTAAATCTTCAGCTAATGTAGTTTCATGATCAGCCTATGAAGCAGTACTAATTTGTATCTTGATGGTAAACACAAGCCTAGATTCCCCTTATGGCAGTAATGGGGAATGAACTAATGACAACTTGAACCTATGATAAAACTTTTTTACATTACTTCTTCAGAGAAGTTACAAGATACATGAAACTGTGAGGAGCTCCCTGCACCAAAAGTCAGCATTTCCAAAACTGCGATCATATCTACTAATTTACTATTTGCACCCTGTAATTTTTAAGCACACCATGAAACTTCACAGCAATGAAGCATTATAGAATTTCCCCTACACATTTTTAAATGCAAAATTCCTGTATTTCAGAGACATTAAAAAGAAATCAAATGAATAAGCATGTAGAAGTTTTTCTAGTCACCAATCCTCCAGTTGAAAACAAATGCTATGTGGCTGCGTGAGAGCAAATCAGATGAACGGAAAGGGAGAAAACACACAAAACAGAAATCCTACATTCACAGGAAGGAAGAAGAAATCGGTACATACGCAACTGGCAGTTAAAAAAGTCTAGGCACTACTTCTTCAATCCATGTGGTTAATACAGGAGCACTGTTACCTTATAGTAATGATCTCCCCTGGGTTTGCATGGATGTACCAGCTACAGTTGATGCGGGCAGGATACTCAGAGGGCCACCCTGGACTTGTGATTGTCCCACTTGGTGATCGAATTTGTTCTGGAATATCTCCACAAGCTAAAAAAATACATATATATTGAAAGCAATTTGATTAATTCCATTTTTTTTAAAAAGCCAGTAGGACAAAAAAAAAAAAATCAGCACTAATCAGGGAAAATATCACACTGAATTAGATGATGTAGCAATAAAAACATGTCTAAAGGAGTTCATAATGGAACATGTCAGCCAAAAGATGTTTTCCAATGTTGCCAGTGCAGACTTTTATACTAATGTCAATTAGTACTATAGATTAAAAAAGATTATTCTATACAGACTTTGACAACTTTATTACTGAAGTGAAAGATTTCATATTTCCTATTTTTATTCTTAGCCTTCACAAAGATTCAGTTCAATTTAATCATGCATTTACACCTCATACTGACAAACGCATTAGAAGGTGAAAAATAAATTAAAGCTAAATAATCAAGTAGCTGAAATTTCCCATCTCAGGAAGACCCAGTGCCTGGCCATCACTTAAATACCCCCTTCCAGCCCTTGGCATGGAAATGATCCTCAAACACACGATTCCAAATGCTTGGAAGGCAAAGAACACTTACTGCAGCACACTTCATTTATAGATATTAAAAGTTAGGTTCACAAGAGATTATTCTTAAGAAGGACTTGCATAACTATATTTCTGATAATGGACTAGAAAGCTTATATTTATAGGATTAATTCTATGCAGCTGAAGTAACTCAGCCATTTGTATTCTTACTTTATTACAGGTGTAGCTTTCTGCATTGGCCTTAACTCAGCTGCTTGTTCCTTTCACTGAAGTGTTCCCAGCTCTGCTGATTTTATTTCAAGTAATGTACTTACTAGTTTTGTGGTTTTGTTTTGCTGGGGGTTTTTTCCCCCCTTAGCAGCCTTATATCCAACGCCTGTCATATAGTATATTCACAACCATCACATAAATAGGAAGGCCAGGCTCGCTACAGAGCTTGAAATTATGAGGAAGTTTCAGAGGTCAGAAAACACATTAAAAGTAATTGCTCTCTATGCTCTTATTTTACAACTTCCTCACTGCTAGTCCAAAACTTGCAAGCTCTCAAAGTTTACTGGTAGCACAATCAGTTATGCACAGTAGTTCAAACACAAGAACTATTACAAATGAGGAAGCGTTTTCATTATTGTCTGATGATCAAAAGCTGTTAGAATTTTTTAAATTTTGAATATGTATTTGATTAAAATAACAAATCAGAACTGATGCAGTGAACAAACACGATGAAGAATGAACTGCATTTGTAACAGTGCAAGAGTTGTAATCATGTAATTTGTAAACAGATTATTAATTTTTTCTATTTTTATCCACAATTAAGATTTTAAGATAATTTTTCAAGATTACAGGGACCTGAGACTACTGTCCAGCTCTAACACAGTAAAAAGCTATATTCTTAAATTATTATTACTTAAAAATATTCTATATGGAATAACATACATTTCTAAAGATAGGTTTAAAAGGATTAAGAGACAAAAATGCTGGCATATGCCTGACTTTTCTGTATTAGCTTAAATACAGAAATCTAGAAACAAAAGTCAGTAAATTTACTGTTTTCAAGTACAGCTGTAAGAAAACACTGCTTTAATAGTTTTTCATGTTTCTTATTAGAGCTTCATTCATGCTGCACAGTTAAGTATTAACATAATTTAGCTACAGAACACAGGACCTCTCCTAATATCTAGGGATGAAAAAGTCTCAAAATAAAGAAAGATATTATTTTATTTGAATATTCACTAGAAACCTTGTTTTAATTTTGAGTAAACCCTATAGGTGGTGCTCTAATACCATGATACTTTGGAACAGTGCTCCTGTGTGAATGATCTGGATATACTTTACCTCTGTTCAGACATGAAATGGAAGGACTGGAGAGAAAAACTGGTTATTCACAATTAAATGTTGAAGTAAAATAGCAGTTTTAACAGGTTCGAAACAAAAACATGCAAAAAAGTAGAAGAATGTGTAAAGCATTTTGTACCAAGCTGGCAGATGTTGGCAAGCAATTCCATGCACTACTTGGTTACTACTGAAATAGTACTCAGCTTAAAATAAATTGCCTTCAGGTGAAATTTATGCTATTACAACATTCACCTGGTTTTAGATATTTACAAACTGACATAGGAGATTTTGTCACTGAGAACCTATAAGGAAGCTTTTAAAATTTGCCTGACAAAGAAAAACCTTACACTACAAAATAAAAATAATCCATTCAACACATGTTCATTCTGTTTTACAAAGTTCACCTCCAAAAACTTAAGCATGCTAGAAACACATGTACACCACGTGTCTAT
Source organism: Haliaeetus leucocephalus (assembly GCF_000737465.1). Lineage (NCBI taxonomy): Eukaryota > Metazoa > Chordata > Aves > Accipitriformes > Accipitridae > Haliaeetus > Haliaeetus leucocephalus. The sequence continues at coordinate 16,062,643 of NW_010972991.1, read as the reverse complement.
TCAATAGAAACCTCCAAACATTGCTAGCAACTGTAAATTACTATGCAATTAGCTCTGCAAATTCCTATGCTGGCACAGCGCATCATGACAACTATAACCTACTCAATCCAATCCCTGCAGTAGTACAAGCAGTAACTTTTACTTGTTACATGAGGCTGAATGGAAGAAATTCCACATGGAAAGCCTGTATAACAAAGGTAGTATTTTCAGGGCACCATGAAAACTTCCAGTTGTACTCAAATTCAGGTTTTTTAGCCTTTGTTTGCAATACCAGCCATATCCCTATATTTTCTATATTTTTTTTTTTTACTTAAGATGGCCTTTTCTCTGTTTCCACCAAAGCTAACACTAAAAAGCTGGGGGCAAAATACGACCATTTCCATCACCATCTAATATGGCAAGAGAGAAGACGACTAAGGAGGGCATGAGGAAGCAACAATGATCACAGGCACTAAAATACAGGTTGGAGTGAACAATACAGTACTACTTCTGTAGAAGAGAAAAAAACCAAACGGAAGAAAGTGTGCATATGACAAAATGGGGGTTCAAAAAACAAAACGGAATGGACTTGAAAAGGGAATTACAGCTTCCTTAACTTCAGGTTAGCTAGATAAACTGAATGTACTTGTGTACTTGGTATACATCCATGAACTGAAATCTTACTTATAACTTGGGAGACAACAGAAATCTCCCATTTGCTTAAAAAGAGTATAAAGGTCAAGATCAACTGTGTAAGAAGCTGCACTTCAGAAGTGCTGTCATTTTCAAAGAGAATAATTTCTCAGAAAGATTTTTAAAATCAAGGATAACTTTTTAAAACAGAACAGTTTTTAAAGGAATCTACTTTAATAGCAAGCCCATCAAAATCAATTCCTGACCCTCTGCTTAACTAGGATGTTTCTTCGAAAGCTTTTGGGAATATAATGTAACATACATGTTATTCATGTGTTTGTAAACATGGTCAAGAAGGACATGGGAATCAAAAAACCAATTCGACTGTAGTGCGTAAAACAGAAATCTATCAATAGAAGCAAACATTTTTACACTAAGTTGTGGAGAATTTGCACTTCTAATTTCAATTGCTAGTGGCCCTGCAGGCATTTGTCATATTGGTCAGTTATGGCCATAGGAACTTAAAATTGCAGGAAAACTGACTAAGTTTGGAATAATTTATTAGAAGTATTAAAAATACATAAGAAAACTGCAGAATGAAAATCAGGAGTCAGAAAAAGAGGAGATGAGTTTGCAACCGAGGCAGAAGCACAAAACAAACTGACAAGGCTGCATCATAAAGAAGCAAAGACACACAGTGATGCATGTCCAAGATGTTTTCAAATCTCATGCTGGTGGCTCTAAGATTTCTGGGTGGAACAAATCCCTCCTGCACAACCATTTCTACATGGGTGTTGTCTCTGCCTACATTCCTCTCAATTCCCCTATATTCTCTGGTACAGTTCTGCTCATCCATCTCCTACGTGCTTAAAACTCTTTCCTTTGTAAGCCTTTATTTCATTAACAATCAATATGCAAATCTGTTACTTTGCTATAATATAGCTCTGTTCAGTAGACTGCAATACTATAATTAGGACTGAAGATGTTTCACAGACTAAAGTGCAAAATAATGGTCAAAAAAACCTGCTGAGAGAATAAGCTGTGCACATGGTTTTCTGGTGTATATGGATTTTCTTGTGGACTTTTAAAAACACGTACAACAGTTTTCCTTATTCCCTTCTTCCTGAAATTTGTGCACCACCCCACATTACAGAACATGGCCGTGAACTACCTATGGGATGTTGACTGGTAAACAGAAGAGAGCCAATGAAAACTTTACAGTACCAAATTCAACTTGCAAGTTATAACAAGAAAATAATTAAGAAACCTATGCAAAAATTCTGTAGCAAGATCTAGAGAAGTAAAGTACCTGTAGTAACAGTGAACAACATGTCAAAGAAAAAAGTCACTTCAGAAAAGCAGGGAAAGGGAGATTAGGGATTTATCTTCACAGTAATGCCAGGAGATTAGTTGAAAAGATAAAAGAATTAGCTTTCAATGTGAACCACAAGATGATAAGGTACGCATTATATTGGACACGGTAAGGACATGAATGCAGCTGGATAAATGATCTGAAGGTGTTTAAAACAGCTTAGAATAAAAAGAGAATAATGTTGTGATAAAGTCTAAACCATGAATAGGGAGGATAATTATTGCATTTGTAACTCTCAGGAGCCACTGAAAGTCTTATTTGGAGAACTACAGGGGAGGAAGGCACAGGAATCTTGCCTTCAGGTCAAGCTGAAAAGCTTTAATTTAAAATGCCCTTTGCTCTGCAATACAGAGACACACTCAGCAAAAAGGAATCATTATGGTTTTGTTTTGGTTTTTTTTTTTAAATTGTTGTGAACTAGTGTTTTCACCAGTGTAGAAGTTCTTTGAAACAGAGGGGGCAGAGGGATTGGTTTTGCAGTTGTGACAATTATGGTGCAACATACCCTAAAGACAGACCTGAAAATACTTCTCAATTTTTCAGATTTTAAAGGCATAAACACTTGTTCTTTAGTGATAGCTTATATGCAAGAGACAACATTCGATTACTGCTGGTGGTAGAAAAAGCATGCTCATATATTAGAGGTGTACCTGTAACTTGGCAGATATAATATACAGCAGTAGCATAAATACCGAAGATCACAGAGGTCTGTGCTATTAAAACATAATTTTGTAAGGTAGGTCATGTAGCCTTGCAGCAGCAGCATGACAGGAAATCTACCATCAAGACAATAATTTCATTTTAAATCCCTTCTCAGTAGCAACTGTCCAAGAAATTCGCTTGCTTGATTTCAACACCAAGTTAAAGTTGGATTTAGAAAGGTTAAAGGCCAGATGTCTTTGGTGCTATTTTACAGAAACTCTGCTTAAAATTGTTCTGATAAATATAAAGCTGTCCAGGTATGCTTGATCAAATATATAATCCGCAAGTTCAAAAACATGTTTGGGAGATCCAGATTGTTTCAAAGGAACTCAAAAATCATCTAAATCCATCCCCATCTTTTATACTTGGACCATATACCCAAGATGTACATACAAAGAACTGTAAGAAAAATGCCACTGTGTCTGTCTACATGCTTTCTTCAGGTTTTCATTAAAAGACCATCCCCATCCCCACTATCTCAAAATTCTCCAGTGAGGAATTTTCACTTTATATTCAAGATAGAAACTTTAAGAGTATGATATTTATTTTTCCCCAGCTGGGAGGCTGTTTCAGAAAACAGGACCGCCAGAACTACTTTTTTTAACTTTTTTTTTTTTTTTTTAAATTTATTTTTAAATGGAAGTCCTCACTGGATCTTTCTTCTCAGTAGTTAAAGGCCTGTCTACCAGCTGCTGTTATCTTGCATAGGAAGTACATTGTGTTCTCGTCTTCTTGGCACTGCCTATTCAAGCATGCTGGCCAAAGTACTGAAAGCAGAGTCAAAAATTCCATTCACCTCTTACCCAGCAGATGATTTTCTGCCTGTATTGCAACCTGTGATATGACAGTTGCAGTAAACAAAGGGGTGAAAGGTTGTTAAAACACATCCTGAAAACTGCATAGCTAGATTTTAGGCTGTGTGTTTCTTGTACAACCCAATTCCAGCAACAATGTTTCCCACAGTGGCAAGTACCTGTGTTATTTATTATTTACAGTGTGCCATAAATGTACTATATATGATACTTGGTGCATTACTACTGTTGAAAAACAACAACATTCTTCATGACATAGCACAAGAATGGATAGCAAAGATCATAATTAGACTGTTGACAGTCTTTGAGTGGGAAACGATGAAAGGGAAGAAGAAGGTGGTATGGTCTAACAGAGACCATCCACTGACAATACATTTATCCAAAAACTTAACCATATCCACAAGTAGCAATGTAATGTTTGAAGCGATACTGAAAAGATAACTACAGTGAGATGTGCAAGCTGTTGTCAAAAAGGACGAGTTTGCATTCTGACTCTTATTTTAGGAGAAGGATGTGAAAATCAGTTTGGTTTCCAGGGATTAGTGGCAGCTTCCCTATTGAAAGAATCAGGCTTGCATTCTTCTACCCACTGAAGATCAGTGTTTATCTCCCCATTTGCACATATTCTGAGTATCTGTATCATAAAACATGACCAGCAGCTTAGCTGACACAGCTTAACATCCAAAGAACAAAGACTATACAGTGGTATCACCTAATGCCTTAATGGACGCACAGTCATATCAGTAACACAGAATAGTCCCAACTGCGGCTGCTGCCCAGAAGAGGCGTAAGTACTGGAAGAGAATGTAGCAACCTTTGAGCAACGTGTGCTGCTTTTACACCCCATATTCTCCCAGCATCTCATCAGTTTCTCAGTTTCATGAGTTCTAAAATTCTTTTTTTCTTGTATTAAGGAAACTGTGCAGTCAAGTGTACAGTAGTTTCAGTTACTGCTTCAATCTAATCAGGTGAAACGCATAACTCCTGGATTTATATTATTTGATAGTAGCAGTGTCCAAAATTACATTTCAATAAATTTCATTTCACAAAAACTTTACTGTGGAAAGAAAATATCAATTCAACTTAAACCAACTTTTCTCTTAGTTCAATGTTTGTATGGAAAAATAATTAAGCAGTCCACTTAGAAAGGCATAATCTGTTCATGAGCATGCAGGTATCAATTTTATCTTATGAGAATTTTTCCATGTTCCAGTTGCTTCATTCCTTATTACATGCTGCAAAAGGCAGTAATAATTTTTATAGCCAAATATCTCTTCATAAGATACCAGGTGGCTTTCAATATTTACTATTTAAGTCATGCATGAAATTTAAACATTACAAAAAATGACTTACCCGTTGACACTCCTGAAATATGCACATTTTCAGAATGTTCTGCAAGAGCACCATTTCCTAAAATTAAACATAATGAATAAGCTAATTTCCAAGATAAAATTTGTAAAAATTCTTCAGATACCCTTTTACAGAACAGAAAGAACAAAACTGGAGTTATTTTAATTAATATTAAACATGAAAGGTCCTACGTTCATTTTATGATAAAACTTAAAAGAAAAACTAGAGAAAAAGTTACTATACAATGAAAAAAAAAAAAACCCCAAACATCATTAGTGTACTAGGACAACTAAATATACTAGAAAGTTAAGGAACAAGAGACTGACAGTAAGAAAGTTTTGAGAAACTTCAGGCATTTCAGATGGTAGACTTTGCATGATTTTGCATCAGATGCTCTTTTTCTTTTCAAGAAAGGCTTATTTCAATGCATCCTCCCCATCTTCTCCTCAATCGAGATTTGTAAGTAAATACTATGCAAATAAAGACATCCAGGGGAAGACATCCATCTATTTCATGATGAATTGCAGCCTACACCCTTTATCCAGAAAGATGTTTCAGATATAGCCAGGAACTAGCTACCTTCAAGAGTAACCCCCCATCAGTGTTCATTAAAACTAAGCATACTTGCAAAGATGAACAAGACCCATGTGGTCATCAAGAGTTAGAGACAAGAAAGTTATTCCTCCAAATCTCATACTACTTTGTACTCCTCTAAAGTAAAAGTAGTCTGCTAAGGCAAATACTTTTGCTGACAGGCAATAGCCCTGTTACATGATGTAACAGATCAAGTTGTCTTTGTGCATATTTCTCCCACTGAACAGCTCTCATTTTCCTCCTCTTTATTCAACATGTTTTCTTTGAACCTTTGCAACAAATTTTTAATAAAATCTTCCAGGCGTTTTGGAAGGAGAGAGCTACTTTCATAAATAAGCTCCTTTGAACACAGGCAGTGAATCTAAAATGTAAAATACATCACTAAGCAAATTTTAAAACCACAACTCTTCATCCCTCAAATTTTTGTAATATTGAAGATTTGCCATGTCACACAGATTTTCATACATGTGAGATCAGTTGTTCTACCAGCGCTGCAATATAAGTGTGATATGTTTGGGTAACAAGAACCTTAAATACTGAAGAAAATACGAAGAAAACTTAAATATGAAGAAAACTCAAATTCCTTTTATAACAAGCCTAAAGACTGTTAAACTTGACCTAGAATATATACACCTAAGCAAGCATCTCAACACTCTGCCATTGCAGTGGTTACAAATAAAATGTTTCAGAAATTGCTCCCAGGGTTGACACCAAATGCACAAAGACATAATTTTTTACTTCCTAAAGACACAATAGTTAGAAACCCAATGATCAGAATTTGTAGAAAAAATAGCAAGTCTAATTTTTTTTTAGTTGAATTACTGAGCTCTTAAGTGACATGTTTTCCCCTCCATTTTTAATGAACTAATTTTGCTGCATATATTTACATACCACATTGCTTTGTCTCAATTTTAAAAAATTCCACACTAACAATTCCCCTCAACATTCAAAAGACATAAGTATTTTAAAACAAAAACTATTTCAAATACTGTATTAGTGAGCAACTATTTTCCAATTAAACTATTTTCAAAAGTAAAATATACCTATCAGTTTTAAAAAGCTATTCTCCAAATAATTTCTCCATTTTGCATATAAATTGACATGCTAAGGAGTGTTTACTGCTCTGATTTCATGTCTTCAATAACAGCTCTAAATTTACAAAATAAACACTGTCTTTGCTGTAAAGTGATTTTACTTTTAACTGGTTCCACAGAAGCACATTTCTGATTGTCTTGTTTTCTATTATTTCCATCAACATAGGGAAAACATTAACACATTTCAAGACCTCTTGTTTTAAGCTAGAAGTAGCTTACTGGTATTTCATCTTTCAAATTACAGTAGGGATTATCTCTGGTTTTGTATTTTCAAAAAGGGGTTATTAGCACATAGCAATGTATCTGTAGTTGTTATTGAACACTGAAAACGAACAGCATGGCAAAAAAAAAAGGAATTCACAAACATTTCAAAATATGATAAACCCTGAAGTAAAGACATTGACGGCAGTCAATATCTGGGCACTCCACTGATGCCCCTGGAATCTGAATTACAGACAAGCTGCCTATACATAAAGGCCAGGAAAACAAATCCCCCCGAATTTTAATGAAATCAGCTCTGATAAAAAAAACAATAATAAACCATGAAAATACTGACATAACACTGTAGTGGTGGAAAGAAAAGCAATGTACATATAAAAAATTCACAAAAACTATAGATCAGGAACAACAAGAAGCATACTAAAATGGGAACTCACATCCAAATCCTGTACACATTGACTTAGAATTAGTGGGTTAAATTAAGAAAACTTCAGTCAATATCAAAAAATTGAACACTTTAATATCTTCCATCTAAATATGCTTTATGATCTAACAATTAATCTCTTGATGTAAAGTGATGTCAGATTTATTGTCAAACTAACATCAGTGATTAGCCAGAAAATCACTGTTTGATGATGAAGCCTCAACTCAGACCCAAGTACTATAGTATCAAAATAAGGTGTTTTTTTAAAAATTATTTCCTTCCCAATAATCTTTCATTACATTAAAGCTGAACCTTAGAAACCTCTCAGATTATTACTTCCTTTTTTTATTGGAAACTGTCACTAAAATAGAGTGTGTTCAGATGCCATTTAAGCATTACTAACTGCTGAAACCTTTAAGAAATTTTTAGGCAATGATCCTTATATGACCTCGACAGCTATGTCACATGGTTCCATATAAACTGAGACCACTAGAATATCCATATACCAGATAGCAGATCAGTAATTTCCATTAAGATATGGGAACATAATTATCTTTGAAATTCCTGTTAGTCTATCTATTTAATACAGCAGCGTATGAGTATATAAAAAAATTTTTTCTTAGGTCACTAGTAAGCTTTCATATTTCTTGATGCTTTAAAGAAATATTTACTTTTCATTCCTATTTGAACCTGAAGTTTTAAACTGAAACAGGTGCTACCTAGCAAAACTTGACACAAAGTTTGTCCACATCAGTTACAAGAGCTGGTTAAGTACATGTGACAGCACAGCACTGGCAGACACACACCAAGAAGCTCCTGCATGAATCCATTCTGCCTGCAAGAAACCAAGTTTGTTTTTCAAAAACTGACATCTTCCATCACTTTTTTTTTGTGTGACTTCTTAAAAAAATCACTTGTGTAACCAGGACTATACCCATCTCCTTCATGTCCTTTTATAAATACTTATGACAAATGGATCACTTAAGTAGTATTAAACAGAAATGTATGTCAACTTTAGCACTGAAGCTTAAGATATGGTCAGCAACTGCATTTAAGTTAAAAAATTCAAGCGGACAAGGCTCAAGATAAAAACAAGTGTTTACTATGTTTTTTTTCTAAAAAAAAGATTCTTTGATAAATAGGATACAAGATATGTTAAACTACTGGTAACCTATAGGTTAAACAAAAGTATGGAAAGTACTTTTAATGGCTTTCTATTTAAATGCACACGAGTTTGTTGCTGCTGGTATCTTTAAAAATTCCTTGACTGCAATTAAAAAAAAAAATCTGCCAATTGGTTATTAAATGAGTTAGACTCTTTATAGAGTGTGTTTACAGTATGGAACAATCTCCAATTTCTGAGATGCCTTTCTGTCTTGAATAACTTTAAAAATCTCTTAAACATTCAAAGACTCATCCATAAAATTTTATTTTATTTTCACAGCACAAAGCCAGTCCCTTTGACCTTTGTCAATTTTTTCTACCCCAGTCAAATCCTCCAGGTTGAGATGCTGCCTTGTCTTAGGGTCAGGCAGAAACAGACTAGTAGTTCCATAAACACTTGAATTAACTCCTTTTGATTTGTGTCTCACAGCTGACTGACCACATAAGAAGGCAAGACAATGCTAGGTTTGCCTTGAGGTTTTCTAGCAGTTGTGGCATTTCTCCCCTATCAGCCTATATGAAACTATGTTAAACACCCCCCACCTCACCTTGAAAAACCCAACACCCTCAACATCACTTCCAAACATCCTGGTCCAAGAGCCATGAGCTCTGTACTCCTATACAGAATCTGGAGAGGGGAACAAAACTATGTGGAAGATAAAAACCATAGCCTTGAAGGCATTTGACTCACTAACATCTTCTCAGTTTCATCACAGATAGGAAAATAAACACAGGCCAGGGGAGTGGGGCTGACAACAAGGAAAATGTTGCAGCAGCAAAACCAACCAAACTGCAGAGGAAGACTATAAGGAGAGTGTGTGGAAAAAACAATGCTTTCACACTTGAAAAACATGACACGTTTGGAAGAAATAGCTGCCAAGTTCTATATGTTTGAAACCCAGACAGCAGCAGTGATGCTCAGACTAATGTGGAGGCTAACCACAATGCAGCATGCTTCATTTTAGGATGTTACCCCCCTATATCCCTCCTTCCCCATAGCCTACACAGCACAGCTCGCTCTCAGAACAGGATCAGTATCAGACTCAGAGGATTATTTGCGTATAACTTCAGAGCATAAAACTAAGCCTGTAGTCCTGAAATGAGCCTCTCCTTTAAGTTCTACTCAAATTCATGCAGTTTTCAAAAAGCATAGCCAAACAGATACCCCACCACCCCCAATAATTAAGTGTCCCTCTTAGCCCAAACATTCTGATTAAACAAGATAAGCTTCTCCATTCCAGATATATGAACTTGGAGGTTTCAGACAAAGAACAAGAAGTTTACCTAAATATTGATATATTTGAGGTAGCAAATAATGACTCTTAAATGAAAACCCCATTTTAATTTCAATTTGACTAAAACTAGTAATATGAAAGTACTGATGAATACCGTAAAAGCGCACCCCAAAAAATTTGGTACATGCAACTTTGTCCACCATGATTATAAAACTGAATTTTATAACTTCAGTTTGGAAGAACATCATGTATCTTGGGACTCAGTTAAATTCAGATTGTATTATAGAGAGAAATTAACTTGACTGTTGAAATGAAAAATGAAAAGAAAAAAAAATCCATAGTGGCAAACACCACATTTAAGTTACCTTTATTTTTGCTGTCAGACCAAGTAGTTACTGTCCACAAAAAAAATCACGCAGACGTATCTCCATCAAAGCTGAATTATTCTATATAAAGATTAAGCCTCTGCCATTAGCTTTAACAGCCAAATTACAACCCCCCCTATAAATAGAACTGTATAAATTGAGGAACTGCTGTAACTGGATGGCTACAAAGAGGGAGCTTTTTCTAAACTACCTTGAGTTAAAAGGTATTGTGGTGCATAATGAATATTCCACAAGCAGACTGGACAGGACATTTCTCTTGAACCACAATTACCAGGAAGAGATCAACAACAATTCCTGTATATAATGCATTTCCAAACACCCTTTATCATGGTACTTGTTCAACCTGCTTTGCTTTAGACAATGTACTTCATGACCAAACTTCCTTTCTTCATCCTACTCCCAAAATTCCCGTCCCCTCTGTACCTTACAAAGAAAAGAGTAAGCTTAACTTACTTACACTGCCTCTTGTCAGCTGAAGTTACCTTGCATTAATCTTCACTAAATTTTGCGTCTAATAGACCAAGTGCGGATGATGCCGCTAAAATAAGAATTTTACTTTCGTTCCATGAACAAATTGGTGCGGCCTTATATATCACCTCACTAAAAAGACACTTAGCAATGGTCCTATGATACCCTAGTCCAAAAATAGTAACATCCTTCTTGATCTAGAGATAAGGGAGCTGGAAACATCCATGATGCCTCTGCAATATTCCAGCACGCTTCTTGGAAATGACCCCTTTTGCTGGCATCTTCTGTGACAGTCCCAGCACATGGCCATCCCACCCCCCACTTCCTGAAAGTATCTAAGCACCCTTGTGCAGAAACAAGCTCCACCTGAAGACACCATATGTCAGGCTGAACCACAGTCACACTCATCTGTTGAGTCTGTGGGAGAAAAGTGCAGCAAAGGCTAACTGCCTACCCGTCATACCTATGGTTAATCTACGGTTAAGATGTTACAGCTCAGAGCAGGGCATGTGGGAGACCAACAGAAAAACAAGTACTACCACCCTCCTCCAGATAAATGAGATGATCTTTAAAGGTCTCTTCCAAGTCAAACCATTCTGTGATAAAAACATTTGTTCAGTATGTAACCCAAAACACTATATTGCATTATTTACACGTAGGTCACATGCAGTTAATGAACCAAAAAAGTTAAGTAGGATCCTCCTCAGACTTTTGGCTCATTATTTACAACCTCCTCATCTCCTGAATACTTTGCACCTATATTTGTTAAACTACTGTGCGTTTAGAATTAAACGCATTAGCTGCAGGGATTTAATGCTGTAACAACAGCAAAGAGCTACATATCCATAGGTATATGGCCATACGGCTGCCAAACTCCTATACCGCAGAAGGAGCAGTACACAGTAAACTGAGATTATGCAACTGAGAAAAACAACACTTTCTATAATCTCAAATGAACACATATGAAAGGGACTAGAATTGTTTTTTCAACCTTTATAATCTAGAAAAGTCTCTGAGAATATGGTTTCTCCTGCACTTTCTCTTCATCTATGCAAAATGTGTTCTCCCGCCACTGCTAAACTGTATTGCAGAAATTCAGACTTTGCCTTCCTCAGAAGACAGAAACAGAGCTACATGTGCCACTTCAACATTATGAGAGACAAGGAACTGAAAGTGGAGCAAATAGAAAGAAAAAAAAAAAAGCAGTCTAAGCATTTGAAACTTACCCTCCCAGAACAGTTCATGAAATAAAACAGTATTATTGCTACAGGGAATGCTTTAAATTAAGGTGCGGCAGAGCTCAGAGTACACAGTCCACTGAAGCCAGGCAACATTTGTTATGTCTCTATATTCCATTACAAAGTGAAGCAGCAGTGTCATTCACAGATTCCTACAGAAACGAGTCACAGCCTTTACAGGTGACACCATTATCTCCTGCCTTCTGATGGCTTAGTCTGCAATCACTGCATTTTGATTAGAGATATGCATGAAATCAAATTAACACATTTGTGTTATTTGGATTAACTACTCAAGATAAGATGCATGATCCACAGTCATCTCATATTGTCGTGTCTTTATTGTTCTTTTTTATATAGTGCAGTGGATCTTTGACCAGAAGTTTCTGTCCTACACCTAACTGCTACTTACTTCCCTGACAAAGGGCAACACATGCTTTTGCTTAAGTTCATGTATTTCATGACAAAAGGCAATTAAAAAAGCATCATGAGAAAGGCCAGTATTGACTTTTAGGCATTAACTGATCAATAAACTCCAGTTTAGCTAAAGCATCTTTGCAAGAGTTATTGACAAATTTTGTATTATTTATTTTTAAATCAACAGTTTGGTGTTAACTAGTTATATGTAGTTCTTTTCCATATTTCCTTACGGTTAAGTACTGGAGTCATAGGAATTTCAGGTGGTCATTTGTAAAACAGGATTAAGCTGTGCAGCAAGATGTAAATTATCCTTCAGGTAAGGGAAGGATTAAATAACCATTTCTTTTAATATAAATTTACACATGCAATAGGCAGGAACACGGAGAGAAAGCCTTACTGCTGTGCAGACAGTCAGAATTCTCTACTAAAGGCAAGGTGAGCAACAGGGTGACAAGATTTATTCCAAATCCCCATAAACAGAAGAACATCTGCTACAAAGAAGATACAGTAAATATACCTACAATTTCAAACAGTGAAAGTGAATGTTCACGTGAAATGAGAAAGTGTTGTATACTCAAACACTACAATGGCATAATTAATTTCTTTAATTAAGGAAACAATAAAAATGACTAACAGATTAAACTATACTGAAATAGTGGATTATTTCAAAGTGTTTATGATACAAAAGCAGGAAATAAGCACATAAAATTTCACTGTAAAAACAGATAGAGCACAGAATTTGTTTACAATACCCAATGCTGTTGTTTTGTGTATTACCATTTTTATTTTAGACCGACTGTGATGTTGTTTTATTTAGAAAACTAAGACAAGAACTAGAGAATCAATTCTGTAATGGAATTGTTTTATGCAGGTTTTAGACTTTTATTTTTACTTTTTACAACAACCAATATCTACCATTTTGTGCTTAGAAAATTATTTCTTGGGCATAAAACAATGGGTATGGTGCTGCTGAAAGTCTGCACTGTATACTTAAAACCTGTTGTCCAACATTGCATTTTTGTATCGCCCCCTCATTCTTACTTGTCCTTTCCTCCTCACAGAGGGACTTTAAATGACACCTAGCTGCATTGTACTTTTGAAAAACAGGTCTTTATTAATCTCTTGGTGAATAAAACAGCCACGAAGTTTCCAAATCTATATTCACTGTACAGAGCCTAAACCCAAAGTTAATCAGTACTTGAGTGAACAACAGCAAATACCTTCATTCCTATAATCTTGATAACAGTGACTTAAAAATGTCTAAGGAAAAATACTCTACTTTTTACATTCTTTAGCATTGTAAGATTATCCCCCCCCCAAAGTGCGTTCGTTCTTCAAAAACTGACTATTAAAACAGGTACTCTAAAAAGTTCACTACATAAATAAATGCTTTGAATTTGAAGAATATATAACGATCAGGTCATAACAGATCTGTTAACTTCTCTGCCAAAACATAAAAACCCCTTTATTACTGATAATTTTATGGTGCTAACTTGGGATTTGTCTACATTAGTATTTTATTTCACATAAGGAGCATGCTTCTGAATTTCCTGATCTGCTCCACTTCACATTATGCTGTGGCCTTGGAACCTTGAAACTGGACTCCTTTTAGATGACACTAATCTGGAAGACACACTCCTACTGGTAATGGGTACTCAGTCCATTGGACCATGCTATAGCTAGTCCAAAGAAAAACCTTCAAAAATGTATACGGTGCAAACTTTACATCTTCAGCCTAACTTTAGTCCACAAATCCACTTCTGCCAGGCTGTGGGACGTGCCAACGCAGAGACACCTCCAGCTACCCAACATCCCAAGTGTCCTCTCTGGTCACCGCAGCTCCAGTGCTGCCAGGGAGCCTCCACCTCAACTTCAGGTATAAGCTTCAGAGTCTCCACAGTCATTTAGTGTGAGCAACACAAGCTCTCTTTCTGGATTCATTAAGCACTGCACACATTATTCACTAGTATTCCACCAATTGCGAATGCTGTTGCAGCACACAAAATTTACAAAATTCCATATAAACCATTATGAGATGCTGGCATATCGCAAATTTGACATAGATGCTGCCAGCCAGATGATGCTGGAGTATTCAAACACAGCCCTCAGCACCACTGGGATACATCAAGTAAACACCTGGAAGACACTGCAGTCTACAACGTGAGCTCTCGCATTCATGCTCTATAGGTGTGGCTTCTCAGTCACTTTCCACTCTTCCTTCTGTAGGAAGGGACAGCTCTTCCTTCTTGACAATCAAACATACAAAGCAACCAGCAGTTCTGTACTTGGCTGTGTTTAATGCAGCACAAACCTTTTCTCTGGGTGTACCAGCAAGAGAGACTCTCACAAGAGAAAAAACAGGAAACACTTTTGAAAGATCTTTGCACACCAAATTAGCAAGATAACCTGAGGTTCCTTTATCCTAGGTTGCAAAAGAGAAGCTAGAGTAGTAACTACAGCAACTCTGATTTAATGCTGCAGGTGAAAAAAAACATTTAGTCACACCTGTAAATCCTACAAGACAATTTTTTTTTTGAGTCTATTCTCATTAAAATACAAAATTTTAAATTAGTAACTAAACTAACTTGACTTAAGAGAAGAATTTTTGTGTGAAAGTTCCAGGCCCCCCCCCCAAAAACAGTTAAAGCTTCTCAGTTGTAGTTCAAAAAGGTGGGGACAGAAAAGACCCTGACTTTTTTTTTTTTATTCTCACTCAAAAAATTCCACAAACTATTTATAGACAGCTCTAATATACTTGGCAGCAAGCAGTGGAAACTGGAAATCTAGCAGAGACACTGGCTCAGCTTCAACAAGATTCCTGATTTTAAGCACATAAGCAGTTCTATTCATGTCAAACACTATACTTCTGCCCAGCCAGGTATAAAGGAAGTTACTTGACTGGCCATTGCCTGCAAGTTGTACACATTCTCAGGTGGTCATCTAGTGCAGCATTTTGGATTAAACAGAGTAGAAGAAAAAAAACAGATTACTAAAACCAATTAAACAGTTCAAACAGCAAATACAGTCTTCTAAATTACAGCTAGACCTCAAGTTACTTAAAAAAAATGATAAGGAAACAGAGGAAAAGGGAGTAGACCAGAAACTGAGGCGGGGGTGGGGGGGGGCAGGCAAGAGCAAGAGAGAGTATACTGCCTACCCATCCTTAAATTAACTATCTCCTTTATAAGGCTTAGGTGCCTATTCTTAACTGATTAGAACCTATCATGAACACAAACCTAACAACTTTGCTCTCCTATTTGAAAACATTCCACTGCCGTATTACTTACAAACCTAGAAAAAAGCCAAAGTTTCTAGCCATTTTAAACAGCTATGTTTAAAATAATAAAACTCAATTATTTTAACAAAGGACTGTTCAGAGCCTTTGTACATGTTCAACTGCAGTAACTACTCTTTTCTTCTGAAATTCCATTTCAGATAACTGAAAGTATTTCACATTTGAGAAGTGCCAGACTAGGGGAAAATTTCAATGTGTGGGCTGCACGGTGCTTATACAGTAGGGGGAAGAGCATTTCAGATTTGATTCATACTCTTCACATGCTTCATACTTTTATCTACTACAGTTTCTTTAAATCACTGTTGCAGTAAAAAAACCTGGGTTTGTTTTTGCTCTATGCAGGTTTAGATTGATTTCCCATCTTAATTCCCTTATACCTACAGGAACAAATGGCAGTAGGCAACAGTCTACATACAGCTGGTATTATTGTATTTAAAAAAAACAAAACCCAAACATCTCCAGTCAACCAGAAGATTTCAGGCCTCTGTTGAAGTTAGATGGAAAAAGCAGGGCTTCAGGTCATATATTCTTAAGATACAATACTGCTGGTTATCCTGTTTCCTTCAAATGATTTTATTCTATTCTGTCTTGGAAAAGTGCTAACAGAGAAACAAAATCATTATTCATAAACTAATAACTGCAGCCATCATGAATCTCTTATAGGCTTGCAGAAATGAAAATATTATCTGCTATTACCCCATGAATCCCTACCAGGAACCCTCAAAACATCCAAGCTTCTAGTTCCAGATGACAGCATGACTCAGATTTACAACTGATTTTTTTTTCCAAAAAAGACTTAAGTAGTGTAGGAGTACTTGATATTGGGGGGTGGGAGAGAATCACGAGGATTTTTTAGAAGGAAAACACTGCTCCACTGCTGCATCTTTATTATGAAGCCTACATCTCATGTGACCAACAACTCAAAACAGAGAAGAAAAAGAAAAACACTAGTCTTGTTATAAAGGGGGGGGGGGAATAATCATCACTTAAGATACATCCAGAGAACAATGGTTTCAAAATCCAGAAAGATTGTTGGATTCATAAAATAAAGTTACAAAAACTATTTATTTTAAGTCTTTATTCAACAGAAGGGCTAAGATGTTACAATTAAGGCAGTAATCAAGGAGGAAGTTTTATACTTCTGACCAGAGCAAAAGCAGGGGATTGAAAAATTTAACCGTAACTTCCAGGTTTGCTAGATTCTTTCTGGAACATTGGCCTGAGCAAACCAGGGAATACTGGAGTCAAGAGTATATACCTGCTGAGCTTCAACTCTGCCTTCATGAAGGTAACAACAATAAATTAGAATTAACTGCAAAAGATTCCAGCTGCATTCACTGTAATGACATAACTGAATTGGATGCAAGCAGTTTACTGGAAAAGGTGGTGAAGCAGCAGTATATTTACATGCACATTTTGCACATACATCAAATCTAAAAATCATAAAAGCACAGCATGTTTATTGCATCTAGGAAAAATATCCTCATTTGAAAGATAAAACTGTTTTCTTCCCTTCTTGCTACTTATTACTAGGGATAAAATTTTGATTTTGATGACCATTTATATTCTTCAATGTGTTTTGGTTTCTTTCTGATAGAATTAAAAAGCACTGCAGAGTTCCCAAGAAAGCTTGTTTTCTTTAATTTACAAAAAAAGTTCACAGAAACCACAGACTTTGCAAATACTTGTGCAGACTTGTTTATGCAAAGTCTGGCAACCAGACTTTTTAGACCCTAACACCTATTCAGACTGAAACTGAACTTATACAAAATGTCATGCAGTCTGCCCAGCTATCTTCCAGTGATACAGGACAGAGTCTCTGTCCCTTATTACTGCTTCACTGAACTAATTAAAGTGTAGAAGTAACCTTGCAGTGTTAAGTCAGCATGCAATCATTCATATGGACTGCAACAACACAGTAAAAAGCACAGTCAAAGGAGGGAAGAGCTCCTAAGGTAATGCACTTCTTGACTGTGCCTTCAACATCTGTAAAACAATGCTTTTTGTTAATCTTATGCAAACACCCACATGCAAAATTAATTTCATTATTTATTATGAATAATTTGATCTGCTCTAGTTATAGCAGACAGAAGTGGAGATGTCACTGAGTTGAGGGAACCACAATATGTAGATGCTTCCATTTTCACTACTAAAAAGACCTTCAATTCACATAGCTCTTTCTGTACTGTTATTTGTCAGCTTCAAAATTTCAATCACTACAATAGCAAAGGCTATTAATTAGTTACACTAATTTTCTAGACTTGCCTAAACTATGCTGTTTATTAAATATCCTCAGGACTTAGGAAGAACAGGAGATGAACTTGCTATAACTTGCCAGTCATAACATACTGCATTCCTCAAAATGCACTGTGAATTGCTTCTATTCAAAAAAGACAGACATTAATAGAAAACAGATTGCCTGCAAGATATGAAATTGATTTTACTCAGATTAGTAACTTCTTTAATTAATAATCAGATCTTAAAATAGCCAAGGAATACTCCTGGTACAAACGTGTGCACACATACTCGCATGAGTACACTCAACACCCGTGTAAGAATTCTGTGCGTGGCAGCCTTGCTACTTTTACATTCTTTTGTTCAAACAAATTAGTTTCATCAAAGCAAAAAAAAGATAAGGGAAATATCCAGTAAAATTTATAATCCAGTAGAACTTATTTTCTCTCCAATGTTTTATGCAAGATGTGTACACTTTGAGAATCTCTGCTACAGCTACTGCATTGATTCAAGTCATGGATTCTAAAATAGAAAACTTCAGGAAGCCCCACAGATACTTTAAAAAGTCTAGAAGTAGTCTACGTGTATTTATACAATTCAAAAAAATAGACAAACAGGTGTAAATATTAATCCTGTGATTCTTGTCCTGCAAGAATGACGCTGGTGCTGTACCTCACGTTAGTATGAGTACACTTTTAAAAGAGTTCAACACCTTTTAGTTCAAACACTATGCAGTGTCTTAAAAATAAATTTGCAAAAAGTTTAGTCTTATTTGGCTCATGATATCTGTAAAACACAGTAACATACTACTGCATTTTTTCATAACAGCACAAATAACCTTTTATCATGATTATAGGTTTATTTTGTCAGGTACTGTACAAACAAGAAAAAACTCCTGCTCCACAGAGCTCTCATTGCTTTGTGAAAACTGTGTATGTTACATTTTTATCAGGTAAAGGAAAGCACAACTAAAAAAGCACAATACATAAAACAATTGGAAATCCCAGCCTACCAGGTGCCAAAACATAATCAAATAGCAGTGCTTTATAGGAACCACAGCAGAGTCAAGAAGGTTTGAAGAAAGCAAGTATGACGGCTTTGTGCTTCCCATGGACAGATCTACCCACGTGGTGGGAAGCACAAAGGAAAGAATGGCTAAACTTGAGTAATGTTAGTAAATGATAAAGCTATCAGTACTAAAGAACCACTGCAGACAACAGGATAGTAAAACCAAAGTGAAACATTACTTTGACTTATAACTATCCCGTGCTAACAGCTCCTCATGGTGCCTCACCTTCCCTCTCTCCCCCAAATCACTGAGAACAAAGTTCAAAATTCAGAACACCAAAGGTAAAGGCTTGTCCCTTTCCCAAAGTGGAAACTTTGGGAAGCATTTGGGAAAGTCTGAATCACATTAATTGTGCTGGAGGTAGCTAGAGAGACAGGAACACTTATGTGAGAACAGTTGTAAAACAGGAACTGCAGTATAAAGACAGTTAACACTGCCACCTTTATATGCAATGAAAAGAAGCACGCATCTAACAGCCAGAATACTTTTCACATTGCATAGTACTGCAGCGTCCTGGAGCTTCTTGCCATGAAGATTCCCAGTAGTTAAAAAAGATAAACACAACCTTCTACTATCAGGAATTAGAAACAAGAGTGTTGGATAATACTATGACTCCACAACTGCAAAATGAAGCAAAGAAATCCTTTCTGTAGAGTTGAACAAGCATTTGACTTGACAGCCAGTTTAGGCAGCTGCAATTCAGCAGAGTACAGTGTGCTTTCAAGGCAGCCATAGCGTAGGTAACATTAGTCAAAAAGAGCAGAACAAAGTTTGTTTCAAAACACTTAAGTATATCATTTCCCTGCTGTCAAACGACATCCCTGAGACACACAAATTACCACTGGAAAACTTTAACATGTTGAAGTAGACACACAGCTAATTTACTATATGGATTCTGGTTTTGGGTTTTTGCAAGGCGAGATGTTTTTTACAGAAATTAAAAGATCACAATGACTTGTAGATGCCATAGTGTACAATAAAGACTGTTTGTATGACCCCAAATGCACTTTCTGTGCCTACTCTCAATAGAGCCAGTAAGAAAAAGTCTCATATGGTACAGGACACAAAATCCCAAGTTTTATTACATTACAGTAGCTCTAAGCATGCAATAAGGTGCTGCAACCTTCAGCTTTACCTCACTCTTTTGTGACACGCAATTTGAACTACATCCTGCTTTCCTTCTCAAAGATGTACAGATGTTCCCACCCTCACCTTCTGTCAACCACATACATGCAACCCCAGTGCCCCAAAACCATCAGAGCACTTTGGAAGAAATTGCAAATGTCTATAAAATTCATGATACATGCTTTATTTGGTTATCTCAGGGTCAAATAAACCCCAGTTTGGTGTCTCATCGCACCCTGAACCTTCATGTTTTAGATGTAAGTCCACAGCAATTCAAAAGAGCAAACAGATTTCCAAGAAGTTAGATAGTTGAAATACGCATATTTACAGAGAGGTGTGAATTGGCCCATTCGCTTCCACCTAATGTTACTATCTTAATGAAAAAGCCCTATGGAGATGAATGACAAAGAAATAAGCTGCCTCCTTTTACCGAAACACAGCCATACCTAGGACTGTACCATCCCTCTCAGCTTCCACACCACCGGCATGAGGCTGCCAATGTCCAATACCCCTGTTCTCAGGCTTACCCACATGCCAGTCCTACCGCCAGAACTAGGAAAGGGGGTTCACACATGCACATGCTCCCCAGCCCCTCCAGGTCCTGGGATGTTCACCAAGAAAACACACAGAGCCTCACACTGCAGTATACTGAAAAATCTTACCAAACCCCCAGCCCCCCCCAGGGAGGGAAAAGCAGGTAGCCATGAGCGTGTACACGCATGCACGTGCATGCACTGTCTCTCGGACGGAGTTCCTATGACAAAAGCACAAACAGGAAGAGAGGCTTAAACATAATAAGAGGAATGATCACCTTGGAGAAAAGAATGTGATCTAACAGGTATTTCCAAAATCCTTATCACCATTTACCCTGACATTCATATTTATAATTACCTTCCAGTATGTTTCTCTACACCCAGTACACCTTATCTCCATTTTTGCCTTGTCACAAGCTCTTCCAGCTCTTCTCTTCTATTCCTTCCTTGACCAAAAAAACAATTCTCACTATACATGTTTACATGAGTCATTAACTTCCTTCCTGAGAACAGTTTTAACAACTTACTTTTTTCCTGCACTCCATCTTCCTAAAAAAATCTTACTAATATATGGGATACTAAACCAAAAAGTGTTTTGACTCTTCCTCTGAGGAAATCCCTGCCAAGAATCATTCAGATATACACCAGATGACTGAAGGTCAAGTTGCATAACTACTGCACACCCCTTTGTCCATCCAGCTCACAAACCGATACTCCAAAGGCCACTTCAGTTTAGTTTGCACATATTCACTGTTATCTGGTGATGTGAATATCAACTTGAGCCTAGTTTCCCATGGATCACATGGCATAAGAACAGTTGTGCACATCTGTACCTTCCCCACAACTTCCAAAGACTTTGGACTATTTCTACCACATTAGCAGAAGAGTAAGTCCCAAAAATCCAGTTAATAAGATTTAAAAAAAAAAAAAAAATTATACATTTCTACTTGTGTTTCATTGTAAAATTTGTTACAAAATGTACGAGATTCCACACAGAATACAATAATCCATGATAAAAAAATGTTTTACCTGTCTACTTCCAATAAAAGATAGCTGGTCTGAAGGAGCTCTAAGTGGCAGCAGCAGACAGATCATCACTAAACCTTTTAAAGCAGTCTGCATCCATTCACTTAAGAAACAATAGCTGAATTATACAATGGACTGTGTTTCTTATGAACAGAAGAGGATTAGCATTTTGGGGATGACAGAAATTAGTTGGTAATCACATTTGTAAAAACAGACAAGGATAGGAGTTAAGAGTTTTAAATGAAGGAGAACAGACACACTGCTCTCAAAGTAGCCTCCTTCCAGTTCCACAACAAAAACTCAGCAACTGCATCTTTGCTAAAAGGGTGCTGTTTGCATTCAAATACTTTAGGACCACTCTTCATCCTTTATCTTCCCTCTGAGGGACAGACTAGTCTGCCTACACCAAGAATTGAGACGAGACGTCTCTGAAGAGCAGTTCAGATCAGTAAAGTCACATTCCTGTTGCCTCTCATCCCTTTAGTAAGCCTGCCTTTTCCCACACTGATTTTGCCTTAAGTTAAGCCAAACCAAGACTCCCCACTTCACACTCACACACAAAATCAGCGTAGGACCAGAAATGTGGACTAACAAACTCTAGTCATGCACAACCATGGAGCAGCTATTTATTTTCTGTGCTTCAGCTTGTACCCTGCAAACAACAATACTTCACAGGAATACTGCCAGTGTGAGGGGTTATTAGTCTGTCTTAATACTTAAACCTCAGATAATAAAAAGCTTTTAAGCAACTACACAAAGAATATTTTAAAAGAAAAATATTCATTGAAGGTTTGTTCCCAAGTGTGTCACATCAGTAAAGCACAGTAAATTTAAATACGAGTTAGGTTTATAGTATTCTTTTGGTATAAGCCTAGCTTCAAGAAGAAAGCTCCGTACCAGCAAGTCACCGCTTGATACACAAGTGTTCTGTTACAAAGAGATGCCACAAATGAGGTAACAGCCAACAAGGGAAAGAAACTCAAACAGCAGCAATTTGTTGGGACACTCAGATTCAACCTGTGTATGAATGAAACAAAATGATTTTTTTTAAGAAAGGGATGAAGAATGCTTTGGAAAAATAGCTATGTGAAAAAGATACTAGTTTTTATGTTAATACCATTTACCAAACTTGACAGGCAGTTGTATTCTTTTGGATGTAGCTTCTTTTCAATTTGCATGAAAAGCATTGTTACACTTGTGCATTGATGAAAGCAGATTACAACCCTTACAATTCCTTACTGGCAGCTCTGCCTAATGAATAATAATAAGCCACAGTTTAAGGGCATTGGTTTCGCTGTGTGTTGGCTATTCAAAAAAGGAAGAGGGTATCACTACAAGACGTACAGTTCTGGGAAAGAATTATAAAGGAAGTCTGGAATATTTCATGGTATCTGAGTTTTCCATTCCTCATCTTTTATTGATATTATATACATATACTATTTTCTAAAATTAGGAAGTACTTTCAAGTTGCCGTAGATTGCAAAACTGAAGAGCAAGGCTTATTTGTGATAAAGTAGATACAGTGAAGACAGAATACTTGCAAATTCTTACACTGTTTATACTTCACCACTAATTGTTATCCACTTGACTATTTACTTGATTTTCCTTTCTGGTTTGTCTGCAGAAGTACTCAGAGGCTCAGCATTGACATTACAAGACAACTTTTACATGGATTCAGTCATTACCAGTGTTGGGGCACCAAGACAACATGATTTCTCAAGAGAGCTGTAAAATACTTCACTCGAAGTATTTTAGCTGGTTCAGTTCCCAGAAGGTAACTGTTAGGCTTGCTGTGGCTAAAAGTTATGGTACAGATGGCATTCCTGTTGGTCTTTGTCCTCTCAAAGCAAAACAAATTGTAAAGGTTTCTTATGTGGACCACCTACAACGTAAATGTCCTACAATAATCCTTGGGTGGGTGAAACTTTCAAATGCAGCTTTTTATAAAGATAATTTTGAATTAATAAACACACCACTGAAAGTTCCTAAGGTCTAAGGTTAACTTCACTGCTTATAATTATCAAACTGCAGGTAACAGTTTTACTACATTTTGAAAAGCAGGTCAGTTTGATTTGACTTTGATCTTATTGATGCCAGCAGTAAAATTTAAATTGATCACAACAAAGCACAGCAAAATCAAGGCTGAGCATGGATTAAAATTCCACATCCTCCCGCTTCCAAATATGTACATACATATTCAAAGCAACCACAGGACTTAGTAGTACTTACACAAAATCATATGCTGTGCACATTGGAAAACCAAAGATTTACCTTGATTTTGTCAACTTCTGCTGACACAGAATTATGGATGAAGTCAATGACTAACTTCACTAAGGGAGGGCTAAGGCAACGGTCAACAAAACTAACAGGAGACAACCTTAAGCACAGAGAGTTAGTCTTGGCTTAGGAAACAAAGTTGTAGATTAAAGACAGAAATTCTTAGCCTGCCCTACACAAATACACAAATCCTATCTCTTGAGAAGTTTAACTGAAGAATACAATACTTGGCAATATTCTTTTAAAAAAATAATCGTGACCATGCTACAACAGGGGATGCTTCGCTCTATACTGCTACAGAAAGGTTCTAAGGCTCAAAGAGCTATGGGTTTTCTTTTTAAGGAATGCAGCTTGAAAAGGAAAATGGGTAAATCAGGCTTCAATGCACTAATTCAGCTGTAAAATAAAAGGTAAAAAATTACATATAGAGGCAGACATTCTACTCTATTAAAAGCCAACCTGCTAACAAAATTCAGCACTTGCTCCTACACCCTTTTTAAAGGGAGGCACTGAATTTTAAAATAGCAAAAATGTGACATAGCATGGTGACAAGTACAAGATCAATGTCAGACATAATGCCTACATGTTCGCATTTCTATTTATCTGCTTTTATATAATGAAGTATATCGCTCATTTAAGTACGCGTCCTTCCTGTTTAATAGCAGATTTCCACATATAGGGAGAAAAGTAGACGCAGAACAATAAAATCCCATAAACTGCAAAACACAAACTCTGATTACATGTCTAAATAAATTAAAATATATTCAGACACTTCAAAAATACATCAAAGTACACAGTATTTCAGTACAGGCATGAAGGAGTTGCTTCGCAAGAATCTGATGTCATGATTCTTACATTCATAGCAATAATTTATAAACTATGTTCAACAACTCACAAGTTTAAAAGCTAGTTCAGACCTCCTTCCCATCACAGTAACTTGTCTCCCTTGAAAAAACCTGTTTGATGTGATCATCTTACTCGAATAACACACACGCCTGAGAAACTGCGCATGCTTATTTCAAATTAGGTGCTTTGAGCACTTCCTTGGCTCCCAAACGTGCAGTATAGTCAGCAAGCAGGATCTCATATTAAAAATTTAAATTCAGTGTTATTTTGGTCATTAATAATTTCGGAAAGCTATTGCATTTTATGCTGAATTCCTTCATGTCCAACATTCTAAATGGCTATATCCAGAGTTCAAATCCACCTCCTTTGTAAAGCCACAAACTAGGGACAGTTCCAGAAAACTGGTGGAAGATTCAAACGTAGACTTACTCACTTGATTCCCACATACGTCTCCCTGACCTCCATGCTTTTAATTAACATTTTAAGAGAGATGTACAGCTGAGTATACTCATTCCAAAAAGTCACTATCAAGCACAACTAGAACTTTCTGTTAGTTAGGAGTGCAGAGGAGGGTCTCTCAACTCCCCAGCCATGACCTTAACTTTTCACTCTGGACAGATCTGACTTGCAAGGGAGTCATCCCTGGGAGATGCCATTCATTGCATAGGACAGTTAGCAGCACTGCTACTGCTCCTAATCTGCACACTTAGAACACATGATCTCTTATTCCAGGAAAACTCCTCATGGACCCTCCCAAAGCAACGTGCGGTGCCTCCCAAAGGCACCACACACAAGCTGCGTGGTTCCAAATGATAATGGGAAAAGTGGACTGTGTTCCTAAGGCAAGAGGATAAAGCTACAGTCCTTCTCCCAAGCCTTATTCATCTACAGCGTAAAGGCAAAAGGGCTGTACAGGCACTACTGTCCCAGATTTCCACAATGGATGAAGAAAACCAGAAAGCTAGTATTGTGGACTTAGCAAGAGACTAGTAACATTATCACTCAGCTTTGGTATATTGAATTGCTATTTACATGAGAACTGTGATACCACTGAAGTTTTGTTACAGTGTGCACAGATGACAGACACAACAGATAACTTGAAATTGGGGACTGGAATGAGACAAGCTAGACAACACCTAGGCAACAAGCACTGGAAACAGCGTTAGCTGGATCAGCAGCAACAGGGAGGTCAGTAGTAACTAGACTCTAGAAACATACAGCTCCCAGGTACATCCAGCAGTAAAGTGGCTAAAGAGCACACAACTGCCAAATGCCAGTATCAGCCAGAAAGTGGAACACACACCAGGGTGACAAAAAAGGATGTTTCAAAACGTTGATGAAAGCCATACACTGAGTTACAAAATGCTCAAAAATCTGTTTGTTCATCCACTTACTTTCTAAAGCACACATAAAATGCAAGAATCTAGTGTTTCTGTAACATCCCCATGCCTGAGAATACTTGGAAGGCCTGAGAGTGAGACTTCATGCAATTCCCAAGTTCCTCCTGCACTCAAACACCTTTTCTTGCCTGCTGGTAACTTGTAAGAGTGATCTCTTAGACCGATTAGATGCTCACTAAGCCACCATAACATCCCTTAAAATAAAAAGGCTGGTTCCCTTCCTCTCTTCCACTTGCACAGCCTTAAACAATAGCTGCTCTCCCAGACAGCTTGGCTTCCTCTTCCACCCTGAGGAATGGTTCTGCCTCTTTTAGCCATGAACATGCCTTCTCAAGATGTCCCAATCTTTCCCTCCCTTGCCATGCCAGCAATCGAGTCTTCATGAATATCTCTAGCCACAGACACCAGCTGAACTCTACCCATGGAACTGACTGCTCTTTCAGTACCTTTAGATAGGAAACATGAACAATGGAAGGTGCTCTGACGAGGGAAGCCATTTCTACTAATTACACAACTACCCAATTCTATCCCAGTCAGTACTTCAGCTGTATGTTGCTGTGATCAAGAGACATGTGACTGATTATTTTATCATTAATCTTCCTGACTCACCAACAGGCATCTCTTTCAGAATATTTAAACTAACGTTTACATCGTGGAAAGGAGCAATGTTCTGCCTCCATACTTTTAAAAAAATTATCAACTGTGGAAAAAAAATGAAATATGTACTCTCCCAAGTCCAGTTACAAACATTTCCATACAGTTTAGACGTGCATTTTGAGTTAAATCCCTGTGCACTTCTTTAGAAGAGAGCAAATGGAAAAATGTAATTGCTTAGTCGTATGAAGAGCAGACTGGAGTAAATACAACAGTATTATGAATAAAACTGCACGTTAATTAGGACTCTAGAATCATTCCCTCTTTGGAAATTACTCTGTTGAGCCGTAAGTGCAGGAAAAAAAAGGGGAGAGTTAAAGCCTCCACTTAAAACTATGCAATGAGAGGAAAACATGTATATGGATTTGTTTACTGCATGTGACCTATTCATTATCTGTCTCAGTCCCAGTTACTACAATATGCCTAACTGAAGCTTTTACTTTCTTTTACTTGAGATACTCAAAATACAATTTCATAGAAAGAAAACACCCTAACAGGGTGCACTAATTCACTGTATTCTAATACCCTTTATAAAGTGTAGGAAAAAAAGGCACTAACCAAAGTCTTATGAAAACTCATATACAGCTAAAATCTAGAAGCCAGAGCACATGAATGTGAGCACATGCCTTCCCTCTTCAAGACTCATCAACAAGATTTCCATTTTCTGTTCTGACCTGCTCACCTTCAGTTACTAAAAAGTTCTTTCTAAAGGAGCAAGTGGTTCCTTCAATGAGTAAGATCACTAAATTTTTAAGAGACATCATTGACTAGAACAAACTTATTACTGGTAACACTGTATATATTAGAGGAAAAACAAAATCCTATTTTTTTTCATGGAAGAACTACTCTCACAATGTGTACTTTCAGAGGGACCTATCTATATCTCCCAGTAAGTTCATGCAAAGCTGGAGTAATAAAACCAAGTTACAGGAGCCTCTAGCAGAGTCATTTTTTCCCAACTTTTAAACACAAGCAACTTCATGATAGACTTCCACCACATGCCTAAGTGTGCACACACTGCTTGTTAGAGGATCACTCTACTGTTTTCTGGCTGCAACTGACTTAAAAAGTCTGCTCTGATTACCCAGAGTCAGTCCCGGGGGGCTTCCACTTAGTGGAGGAAACAGAGGTTAAGGGAAGGGTAGTCATGAATTACAGACACACAATCAGATGGGTGAAAACATGCAGTTCACATCCTAATACACAGTTAAGTGTACTTTCTACTTGCAGAGAAACACAACTGGTTCTCTTTCATTGCTTTGCGGAAATCTTATAGTTCACCAAGAGTGAGCAAGTTCAGCTTTCTTGCACATCAAAAAATTCCACAACCGACTAAAGGTATCTGGGAAAGTACTGACAAATGCTGCACCACTAGATGCTTAAATGAAAAGAGAGACCATCTTACAACAACTCAAGCTACTAAACCAAATGTTTTCATGTGACTTTGCCCCCCTCCACCCCCACTTTCTGACATTTTTGGGGGGCTCTTATTCTTACTTGCTAACTTACTTTTGATCCAGTAACAATTAAGCTGGGGGGGGGGGAGGATTCTAAACTCTTTTTTCCTGACTAGTTCCAGAAAGTTGTTCCTCACAAAACAGATGAGAAAGTTATACAGGAATTCCCTCATAACCTAAAACTCAGAGTGTCAAATAGAAGAGCAGGAAAAAAATCTAGCAGATAACTACTAAACATGCTTGCCTTGCTAAAAAGACATCATCAACATGTTAACAATGTAGCAAAAATTATGGTGTATATAAATTTAAAGCATCTGTTCAGAGAAATAAGTCAGAACCACAATTTAGAACAGTGCTTTTGAAAGTATTTGCACTGATCTGTCAATTACGCTAAATTTAGTAGTTTAAACTTAGATCCTCACAAGAATCAATACTATATATTTCAATGCAACTGTAAACCTTCATGTAATAAAGGATTAGTAAAGTAACAAGGGCAGCAAAAAATCAAGTGTAGAAAACAACAAAAAATGTAGTAACAACAACACAGTTCTTCAGAGTATGGTATCATATAGCCTGCTATAAACCACTTCGAGCATTTATTTCTACTGAGGGGATAAACACAGGAACTCGGATCTACAACCAACTTCCATAGTATCAAATGGATTGGTACTCAGAGCTTCTTATAACCATGTAAACTAAGTAGGCTGAACCTTGCCGACCAACTGACACCTCGGTAATAACCAGTACTGCAAAATGTTACAGCTAGTAATTCTGAAATGCATACAAGCCAAAAAATCCCAGGTTGTTAAC
Organism: Haliaeetus leucocephalus; assembly: GCF_000737465.1. NCBI lineage: Eukaryota > Metazoa > Chordata > Aves > Accipitriformes > Accipitridae > Haliaeetus > Haliaeetus leucocephalus. The sequence continues at coordinate 16,033,829 of NW_010972991.1, read as the reverse complement.
AAATCACACTCTTTCAATTAATGCCTAGCTAGATACCTCAGCTGTTCCAGTATCTAACATCATTAACTATCTGGGACAATATCAGTGGAACACTAAAACTAGAAAATGCAGACACTTCGAGGAAAGCAAAACTACACTATTTACACAGTACAAACAATACTCATGAATTTTTTAAAAACTGTAAGGAAATTAGTGATTTATACTTAGCAAGTATGAAAATAATGTCTACAGCTTGGGAAATGGAGGCATATGGTAAAAGATAAATGATGTGTGTGGGGATGTACCTAACATAACAAAGACACTAAGTTTACAAATTTGAGATCTGTTAACAAACCACAAGATTGATCATAATTGCAAGTTTTAGCCAGGACAAGTATAAAAGAATATATTTAGGGCTTAGTTGAAAACAATACCCATACAGTTTACATCTATTTGATACTAAAATAGGAGTGACTAAAGCAAAGAAGTCAAACAGATTCACCTGTAGGGCCCTTTCAACACTAACCCAGCAGAGCTCTTCCTCTCCTAGCAATGACAGAAACAGATGAAAAAGCCATGCTAATTACATGCTTTGCTCTGATGACAGGAATGGAGTCAGATTGCTTTTGTCCCTACTCTGGTTACAAGTACCTCTGTGCTCTTCCTCTGGCTGACAGCGTTCTCATTTACCACATAATAACTATCACACCAACTACCTTAGATTAAATTTTCAAACTTTTTTTGCTACGAGGTTGTCTGGGGTGTGGGTTTTTTCTTCTCCCCTCAAACGAACACTATAAATATTGTTCACGTGACCTCACAGATATTTTGACCACAGACCTAACTGTTGCTCTGAACAGCCAGCTGAATATGTATGTACTTGCGCAACTTGACGTATCATCAGCTTATTAGACAATCTAAATTTCTATGCCACTAGAATTAGGACATTTTCACTTCAAGGACTACAAAACCTTTCTAATAAACTAAATGCAGCGGTTTTGCCAATAATACAATTTACAGCTTAGCAAAATATATCTGTTCAGTGTATCACAAAAGTATCACTAAAGAGTGACATTCAGGAGTTTAAGGTACAATAATTTATTAAGCCAAGCCATTCCTTTAGGACAGTCCGTTCTGGCTTTATAGTTCAACTTCTTTAGAAAATTAAATAAACTGTCTGGCAGAGTTTATTCGCTTACATGATTCAGGCTATTCTTTCAAACAAGGTGAACGAACCTCAAGAATTATTTATTCTTCCTCATACCATCATTAGCAAACTGACATGTAAGTAAAATTTGGGTCCTGACCAGGGAACTTTTATGACAATTTACCTGCCTTATCTTAAAACCAAGTGAACAATGAATTATATACATAGTCTCATTGTAATCTCAAGCAACATTTGCACCACAGAAACCTGGAATGGTTCTAACCCAAAACTAAGTGTTTCAAAGCTTAGGAAACTGTAATATGTCTGTCTTCAATGGGACAGAATAATGTCAATAGCACTGCAGTCTCAATAGTAACGTACAACACTGTTTCAACTACAATTTTGGGGAATAATCATTTTCTGAGCTCTGCTAATGTTTCTCAGCCATTAGTACTTGAAGAAGTAGTCACTAAAGCCAAACCCATTCTGGAAATAATGACAATGAAGACTGATCTCTATCTGCTCCCACTTCTACCTCTTAACTGTTTTAGTCTCGCTGTCCTACTACTGTAAATATTTTTCTTTGATACTCCTTACATCTGGTGAAGCCAGAAGCAGAGAAATTTACGTACTGTACTACTGCATTGACTACTACCAACCGTACAGAACATTATAAAAGTTTCCTGTAGTCTTACATTCAGTGGGACAGAAATTCAAATTAATATATCAGGGTGACAAGTATAGTTAAGACTACAAAAAAATCAACTCCCCAGAAATCTGAAGAAGCCAAGTACCCGTGCTTCCAGACTCCATTCCAAAGGAAGGCATGTCCTAGCTTTTGCACTGTGCCACCTCAGAGACTTTTCATAACTCAACCTCTGCTCTAGAACACCAGTCCCTCACAAAATGGTCCTGAAAATGCTGCATCACAGTACCGGTAAGATATAAGCCATCATCCTGCCAAGGGTTAAATAAAAATCAAACAAAATGGTAACATTAGGAATTCAGTTCTCTAATCCAAGCTCCTTTTTTAACAAGAAAACAAGTAAGATCACCATCCCTGGAGGTATTTAAAAGACACGTAGAGGTGGCACTTAGGGACATGGTTTAGTAGTGGACTTGGCAGTGCTAGGTTTACAGTTGGACTTGATCTTAAGGGCCTTTTCCAACCTAAATGATTCTATTCTATGGTTCTATGATTCTAAGATTCCTTTGATTGCCAGCTGATCAACCATTAAACTTTGGTTTGAAAAACATTGCCCTCAAGAACAGGACCAATTTCCCAAATGACATTTTTTCCCTAAAAAAACTATTTTGTGACACATATGGTTCTGTTTTGAATTCAGATAGCTTTTATGGCCTTTGAGATATGCAGAAATGCCTTCATATTTGTCCCAGTAAAAGCCATGCCAGGATTATATAGACACATACAATCAATTATTTCTTGGATATAAAACTCTCAAGCCAACAGGAAGGACAGACATACTAAAAAACAAATATCATTGCCCAACACCCTACCAAGCTATAATTCTCGCTAGTCGGTGCTATTCCAATATTTCACTCATCAGTATTCCTCCTTCTCAAATTTTTATAATTATAGTCATCATCAGAAGGAAGGTCTGAAAAATTCACTAACTACAGGGAAACAGAGAAACATTCTCTGGAGAGCTCAATGCCCACATATCAACCTTAGCGAATTTAGCATTTTAATTAGTGGAAAATTCTAGATATTTCAGCTGTGCAACCGAATAACGGAAGGCAACCAAAGTGATGCACCACTGCTTTTCCAAATGTGCATTTACCTTGAGTACTGCCTGCTGTATTCAAAGCCTTAACATGCAGTAACAATGCTATCTACAAAGCTCCACTCAGGATCAATACCACAGTTCAGAGCTCTGCTGTCAGCAGTACCTTGACCAAATTCATGCCAATATTAAATTAGTTTAGTTTGGAAGAGCCAAAAGCAGTTGCACGGGAAGGTAAAACGCTTTATTAGGGAATAGTTCCCACTCCCACTTCCTTCTCCCAAAAGGAACAAACAGGAGAAACCAAAACGACAGCTTGAGATAGGGCTCCACTACACAGCAAATGCTTGCTTTTGTTTAGGATGCTCTAGCGGGGGGAGGAGAAAGTTCCTCTCCTTTGAGCAGTGAAACTGGTCAAACCTTCAGACATCTGTAACAAAAACTGTTAGGAGAAACGAATCCCTCATGAGGATGAGGCAGCACACTGATCAAATCGGAAGCAGCTTCTTTCCAGCAGCGGCAATAACAGATGGCGATGTGTTTCTCAGCAAGGCAAAAGAAACTTATGGAGCCTTCATTCTTGGCTGAACTTATGAAAGCTTTGATTAAAGGTCTATGAAAAATGTTAGCAAGAATTTTATTTGGTTGTTTTTTTCTTTAACTAAAGATTGCGCTTGTAGTTTAAATTTTTGTAGTGGAAATGCTGACAATACTGCCTAAATTACAGCATTGCAATCTGAATCTGTCTACTCAAGTCAGGCTGATGAGGGCTATCACAACAATTATAATTTTTACTTTTTACTTCAATTCTGTCATGAGTATAATAAACAAATACAGAGTTTGTTAAAAACCTTCACAGAGAAGTTAAATTTATGAAGTACATTAAGCATACAAACATAAGGACAACTTGATATATCCAGACTTGAGATTTTCCCTACCAGTTCCTGCTCTACCATAAGCCAACTCCTTTCCAGCTGTACTTTCATTTTAAGACATATCAAATTTTTAACAGCCTATACAGATATTAAAACTATTTTCCTTGACTTTGTGTGCATTTAAAAGACCGGTCAGTACCTCACTTAGTTCATGCGAGTAGGCCCTCTCAAAAATTAACTTATATGAGTGTAACTGTTCAGTTACAGGTACTGGCATAACTGTAGTTCTGTTTGAAGAAGCCTACCTTCCTTCTACTCATGTAAATATGAAATGTTCTTACAAATTTTCGTGGTGCATCTGCACTTAAGAGTTTGCACTAATCTCTGCAGCACAGGCATGGGCTGGACAAAGCCTTTGCACAGACAACCCCAAAATGTTTCATATGCTCAATCACGTGTCTAAAGCAAAGGCACCTACTTAAGAAACTGCTAAATCAGGGCCCTGTTGCTGTCCTCCTGAGAGCAAGGCACATGCCCAGCTCCGTGCCAAAGGCTGCTTCCCACGTCAGGGGCCCACGGACACAACCTACGCTCGAGTTCGTAAAACAAACACAACTCCGTGAGAAAACATGCGACAACTCTCGTCGTCAAGTACTTGCATTTTGATCTATCCCGTATCACCGGGCCACCTGCGCGCTGTACAAACCAGCCCCCCAACACATTTACACAAGTATTTTTCACTAGCGGTTCTGTTTAAAGACGAGTTTATGACCGCAGATGAAATGCCGTTCGGGAACGAACTGGAAGCAGGCTGAGCAGAAGCAAAGGTCCCTGGAAGGGCTTCCAGGCCTGCGCTGATGTGTCACGAACTCAGCACCCGGCGCCAGCCGCCCCTCGGCCCCCTGAGGGGCACGTCCTGCCCCCGGACACCAGGCCGCCTCCGGCCCGGCCCGGCCGGACGTGGAACATCTCCCAAGCATCCCCATTATCCACAGACAGCGATTATTCGTGACTCAGAGGATTTGGGGTTGGTTTGTTTACGCGGCCCCACGCCAACTCCGGAGTTCCCGGCAACACACATCTGCGAGAGAGAAAGCCGAGGGCAGCTGGGCCAAACCCCAGCCTCCGTTTTAAGGACTTCCCTGAGGAGATTTCCGCCCACCCCCACGGACACAAAAAAACAAACCCGGAGCGAGTCCTGGAGCAGCCGGGCTCGGAGGGGAGAAGGGGGCTGCGGGCGGGGAAGTTCGGGGACACCAGCAGGGCCGCCGCGGGGAAGGCGGCGGCGGCGG
>NW_010972991.1:15992172-16028505 GCF_000737465.1 Haliaeetus leucocephalus | reverse complement strand
AGCCGCCACCCGCCGAGGCCGAGGCTGAGGCCGAGGCCGAGCCCGGCCTGTCCGCCCGCGCCGCCGTGTCGCTGACCCGAGCGGGTGTCCTCTGAGGAGAAGGGTTCAGAGCGGGGAGGGAGGGTGAATCTTACCGTCAGCACGGCGGGGGAGCAGCCTGGATTCCCGGCAAAATAACCGAACGGGTGTTTGGGTGCCCTGGCGCTCTGCCCTGAAGAAAGCTCTGTGTGCGAAATCAAACCCAATCCATAAAGCTGGCGGCCCCTGTGTTTCTGACCTCCAAATCTGCATTTCACCAGTGAGACCGAAAAACTGCCGCGGGAGCAAAAAGCGTAACTGCTGTGGATGCATGGCATCCAAAATTATGGACCGCGTAGAAATTCCTTCTGACGCTTCCTGTTCAATTACGCTTGCCCGTCTTTCACCCTTTAATGACACCATTTTCCTGTTGCACAATTATCTATTGCTCTCAATTGTTTAACTGGGTGTCAAAAGCAAGTGGGATTCAGAGTGCAACATCTGTATTTATCTTGAATTTTGCAGCGCCTGTTGCAGACTGGGAGAAGTGTATCGCCTCTTTTGTACTAGATCAACTGATTGACTTGGAAAAACAAAATACTACCATTCCTGAGAAAACAAAAGTTAATTTACGTTGGTAGGGCTTTGTGTCTACACCAGGAGAACAGACATGTTGGATCAGACCAAAGTTCTTGCTCCACAAATGGTGATTGCTATGGGGAGTGCTCTACCCTATTTCTCCTCATTCCTCTCTCTTTTCGTAGAATCATTTAGGTTGGAAAAGACCCTTAAAATCATCGAGTCCAACTGTAAACCTAGCACTGCCAAGTCCGCCACTAAATCATGTCCCTAAGTGCCACGTCTACACGACTTTTAAATACCTCCAGGGATGGCGACTCAACCACTTCCCTGGGCAGCCTGTTCCAGTGCTTGACAATCCTTTCAGTGAAGAAATTTTTCCTCATATCCAGCTAAATCTTCCCTTGCTCAGCTTGAGACCGTTTCCTTTCATTTGTTGTTCTCTGATTTCTCCCACATTTATTTCCCAATCCCCATCTATCTGGGAAGGAAGAGAAGTATATTGGGGGGATGTCTCTTTTGAGAGGGACGGGAGGTTTACTTAAGGGTTAGTATCTGGATGAAGATGCAGCATTAATAATAGTCACCAAAGAAGGATGGTAAACCAGACAAGCATGAATGCTCTCCAGTTCTGAGAAGCTGTGGCCCAGGAACACCCTGTACTAGAGATGGTATCATTGAGTTTAATAATCCTCAGTGGATTAGTATTCAGTAAAATTGTCCAGTCACAGTTTGAACCTATGAGGGATGTGACTTCACCTCTTGGAAGCCATGAGTATGCCTACAAAATTAACACTTTAAGGAAGAAGAAAACACCCTTCACTTACAGGTTTATACAAATAAGTAAAGCATTCACAGCATCCTAGCCAACAACCTTTTTGGTTTCTTTCTATTTGCAAGTCTAACCAAATTCTTCAGTGAAACCTCAGATGCCCTATTTTCCACCCCGTGTATCCCATTCCTCTTTTTGTTTTTAATTATTAAATCTGGTACTGGAAGGATGCTTAGGAAGTCTAGTCTGTAGCTACTGAGAGAAGCTTTACTGATTTTATGAACAGACACCACACAGAGCCTATGAACACACAGGGACTTCTAACCCTCCCACAGTAATTACAGCTGTATGTGCTGGGTGCAAGTCCTTACTGGAACCTGATAAACTCTCTGCCATAGAGATAGGTCAACATTAAACAAATCAGCACATGATCCATAGCCTTCCTCCATTCCTCCCAAAGTTAGTTTTGTCTATCTAGGTCAACACAGTTTCTACCACCCAGTTGTACGTTATTGAGAGATGTGATATGAGTCTCTTTCCATAGATTTTAGTTGCATAACAAAGAAGACAACAGTAATTATCTTTTCATATTAAATGCTATTCCAGACAACCCAGATATCTCTGTTTGTGAAACTGCTTTCGATCACTTGCATAAACAAGTGGCTACCCTTTACCATGTACCCAGGTTGATCGCTCATGGCAGCAAAGCATCAACCCCTGGCATCATGGGCTTAATTTCAACATTCTCAAAGACACAGAATGAAGGATGATATGCAAAAGAGTTCTGCCTCAGTACTAAATGAGCTTGGCAAGCAAAATTTGAGACACTGAAGTAATGATCTAGAGAAAAAAAACTCTGCAGGAGCAGTTTGCCTGCATAGGAGCTGAGCTGGGTCTTCTAAGTCCAGGGAAGAGAATGTGATAGTAGTCCAGGTAAGATACTCGGGATGTCAAGCAACATCGTCCCATATAGCACCCTTAGCAAGTTCACCAAATCTGTGAACTTCAAAGTATTTCAAAAAACTTCTTTCCTAGCAAAGTTACCCGAGTAAAAAGTCTTGCTCCTGTTTTTTTTTTTTTTGCTGCTCCTTCTGTTGGCCTCTGCCGAGAGCTGTCTGCTGTCTGTCTTAATCTCTTTGATGTTTGGGGAGGAGAATATTGTTTCTCCTACACCTGAAAAGTATGTAGTAAATCACAGACATAGCTTTATACGCATGAAATTATAATCATGACTCTGTTTTTTTGTTTGGTGGGGTTTTTTTACTTTTATCTGAAGATGACTAATAGAAGTTTATCAATAGGAATCATTTTAAGCTAGCACAGAAGTTGACACCATCTTTCTTTTGTATTTGAAGGCAGGTGAAGATAAAACATCCTGAAAGTACACACACGGTTCACCTTGTTGTAACAGGCAGTCATTCTTCTGTCTGGAGCTCAAGGTTGGCACATGAAGCTACTGAAGCAGCTTCAGCAAGAATTATCTTATCAGGCACCCACTGACGATATCAGCATATGATCTTTCCCCCCAGTAGTTTTACTTTGAACATTGTTTTCTTTTTGATGATTGGTTGTTTACAGTCACTTCAGCTTCACTTCACTGCCTGGCACATGCACTTCCTTCTCTCTGTCCTTGCTCTTCTTTTTTTCTCTTCATACCCCTTCTTCATCAGTTCTCCCTTTCTTTTGTCACTTCAGACTATGCTGTTAGCAAATGCCACCCACAGATTTAACAGCAGTTTTATGACCAATTGTAAAAGTTCTCCCCAGTCCATTCCTTTCTCTCTCTTTTCCTGCTCTGATGTCTGTAAAATTGTAGGAGACAATCTTAGTGTCTCTCTAATGCCAAGTCCTGGTTGGGACTACTCAGCACCATTTTAAGACACAATAAGAATGGGGACAATTTAAAAGGTTGACCAGATCTCAGCTAAATGGAGTTATCAGTAGTATTCCTTCACCAATCTCATTATTTTCTGTCCCCTTCAGGTGAGGTCATAAGAAATGTTGCTCTATTCAGTACCAGTATTTAATTTTTGGTGAGACCTCTATCACATCTGAATTTACTTCACCTGTTTTTTGCAGAAGAACTCAAGTACTTTATCATAAGAAGGACGTTAATAGAATTCTAATCATTCTTATTTTGTGACATTAGTTTTTCAAAATCAATTATTTATAAACTTAAAGCATAAAAAAGTAGGCAGCAGAGGAAGTAGATTTCTCTCCCAGATTTGCATTTGTTTTGCAGCACAGCCTATGAAGACTGGGACAAAAATTATTTGTTCCATCTATTCAGTGATTTTTTTTTTTTTAACAGTTGTTTGCACAGCAGTTATCTAATGGGTGCTAATAAACTAGATTTCTATCCTACGTTAATTTTAATTCTACAGCTACCTCAAATCTAGAGTACCCTACATAACTTCACTGCAAAATGATGAAAGACAGTAGAAGATGGTGCCAGAAATGTCTGGATCAAGGCCATTGTGTTAAAAATATATAGCATGCATCAGAATCTGCTTGCGTTGTGCTGATGTGCACATCAGTATTACTGTTGCATGTTGGAGGAAATATATAAAATGCGTTAAGTGATCATTTATTTCTCTGGTATTTATTATTAGTATCATTTTGTGGTCTAGAGGCCAATCAAGAGTAGGGTCCCATTTTGCTAAGGACTGTGCAAACATAGGACTTGCTGTACGTTGTGCAGTGGAAAACAGTCCAAATATAGCTCAGTTAACTGCAAATGAAGTATGTCTGAAGCCAGTGGCAGTGTAGCTGCATCCTTGTAACTTGCACCCAAACTAATTTTGTACAGTATATTAGTTTAAGCACCGTGCTCCACTAGCTGCTTCTGGGATTCACAGTAGTTTCTTCAAATCGCTACAGAGCACTTGGAGTAAGTCACTGCTCTTTTTCCATGCTTTATCACCTGAGGACCTGTTTGTAGACAGTTTGTAAGCTCTTTGCCTAGAATCTAATCTGAGTAACTGGATCCCCCACAGGAGAAAGGGATTTGTGTACAAGCAAGTTTTAAGAACTGCCTACAAAATTTGTTAAAAGTAATTAATGGCCCTAATGTACTAGTAGTTATTTTTTCCTGTTAGTCATCCGAATCTGGACTCTCTCTCTTACATGTATCAGATATTATGCTTTAAATATTATTACAACTGTTCTATGTTCAACTGACTGTTCAGATTAAATCATGAGTTGTAGTCACAGGCTCTATAGTTTCCCTGACAATAATAGCACTTCTGTCATGTGCTGCGTGAATTGCTATTGACTAATTTTGTAGTTTTAGACATTTCTGGAAATGTTGCCCAAGCTTGTTCATTTATTAAAGTACATTGCTGCTGCTGCTGCAAGGACAAAAACAGAAGGAACTTCAATTTGGAATAAGCCATGTGACAAAGCGTGACCTAATTCAGCCTGCAATCACACTGTGTAACGTAATGCTTAGATGAGTACCTACAACATAGTAACACTACCGGTGTTAAAACTGCTTTTATTCTTTCCTTACTGTTAACTAAAGCAGCTTAACTCTTTCTGTGGAGATGTAGACCTAGATGGCAGGCAAAGGTCAACAAGTATGGTGATACCTTCATTCCTCTGCCTGCATCCTTAATCACAGCCCCAGAAGTGGCTTAAGAACCAGTGCTATATTAGCATTATTTTACTACAGGATTTCCAGTGCACTAGATAAGCATCAGTGGTTATCTAAAGTGGTTGAATAGCATCAGAAGATAGGACAGAATCCTAGTCCATAGTCACATCACATCTCAGAAGAAAATCTAGTCTTTCACTCCAGTCATTAGAGACCTAAGGCTGCTCTTAGCAACCATTCTCTTACCTTTGGATTTAGTTTCTCAGGAGTAAGGAACAGGATCTGCTCATTGATACCTCAGAGAAACGTCTATCACTGAAATATCTGTATGATTTTTACATGTGTACACATTACTGTGTAAAACATAATAAACCCACAAGACAAGCCCGAGTTTAAAGTCTAGTCAAAACAATGAATTTATAGGCAAAGATATTTGTATAAAACTTTTAAATAATTTTTAATAATTATCCAATCACAGAAAGAGCACAACTGTTCAGCTGATTCATGGATAGAATGAAGAACTAAACTAGTAATACTATTTTAATTTTAGAGCAGACAAATCTGAAGACCAAGGGGAAAAGAAAGGCAAAAAACCTGAATATGCCAAAGGAAGAAAAAGCCAAGACAAAAGACTTCATGATTGCAAAGAAAACCAAAAAATCTCTTCAATACTAACAGAACATTTCATGAGCAGTTTTCAAAACCTAAGAGGCTAATTAGCTAGTGTGGAAGGAGCTATTAAAAGGCCTACATTTTTTTTTGTGAAATTTTTCATTTCCTAAATTAAATTTATGTTTACTTACACACAATTTTTGAAGCAATTGTCTTTTCAAGCTCCATACTGACAGTGCTAATATTCTTGATTTTTAATTAGGTTAAATTAGAACCTTCTTCATCTGGCCTGCACATGCACATCATGTCCCCACTGGTCATTAAGGCAGAAACAGCATGAAGTCTGAAATAGTGAACTACTTCTAAAGTATAGCCCAAAGTTCAAAGAAGCAGAACAAACTCTAGTTTTTATAGCGGTAATCATGTTCTGCATATTGACAGGACTGAAAGAAAACACAACCAGTGTGATATATTAATATTTTGCCCAAATAGATTTTTTTTTATCTTGTTGAGTGCAGCTAATCTTTAGCCACAGTTCCAGATCACCTGTTTGTACTGCACACCCATAACCTCCCAGTGGAGGACTTTGAGTTGGAGTGCAGGATCTCAGCCAGAGGAGCTCTGCAGCCCTTTAGTGCATTCAGGAACTTAAGCCAGTCTCCTTCCCTAATATGTGCTAAACTGATGCCTACAATTCTTCAGGACCAAGACTGAAGTGCTTTGTTTTTCTTACTCAGTAGCAGTCGGAATGTTGCTGTTTTGAAATTCTTAATGGATTTTGTTTGGCTTAGCCATACCTAATGCCATTTCGTAGATGTGAGTTGCAGTTTGGAGAAAACCATGGGGTGAACACTTGTAGAGGTGGGCATGAGCACTCGGTAGGATAGCTGCTAGCTTCAAAGGGAGGAACCCCTACAGGAGCTAGATGTTCAGAGAGGGGTTACATTACTTTGGCGTCACTCTTCCTTTCTATTGTTCCATCCAGTGGAAACTATCCTTCAAAGTCATAATTTGGCTCTTAATGCATGACTGAATCAAATTTGGCAAGAGGAACTCCAGTCTTAAATACAAAAGCAATGATATCTCTTAGGTGAAGGTTCATGAGAACTGTCAGATCATCTAGCTAACTGTAGTAAGACCTTAACATAATCCACAGGTTAGACAGGGTTAGAGGAGAGGGCTTCTAAGAGCTTCTCTCAGGCTGCTAAATACAGACACAGTAACTGACAGCTACTGGCTTGAGCAAAAGTGTTCCAAGGAGTACCACACTTTTCCGCCTAAACTTCTGAACATGACAGTTATTCTGTCAAAGGTCCAAAATTATAGTAGACACACACATACACCCACATGTGTGTGTATATACATATGTATGACATTAATATACACTGTTACACCTTCCACTCTTATTTACATACCTTAATCTTAATAGTACCTATTCCAAACAGTCTAGGAGTCATTCTAGGTCTCACCTTCCCTTGCCCCAAATCACATGGTTATTAAAAAATTGTAAGACTCTCAATAAGGCTTTGCGTATGACTTGACTCATAAAACTTGGCAATACAGTCATATGCTCACCCATTCAAGCTAAGTGAAAAAACACGTGGTAATATGTTAAGAGTGCCAGGGATTTGCAAAGCTCTGGAAGTCCCCAAGATGAACATGAACTTTTTAGTTAAGTGTGTGTAAAATACACATATAAATTAGAACTCAAAGCAGGTAATTTAATTTTTTAGTTTGTTTCCATTTACAAAGTTATTTTATAGACCATTCTAGTCTACTCTGCCAAAACTGTCTTTGTTTGAAATCTAATATAGAAACTTACCTGTATTTGTAAAAGCAGACCTATATTAATCTACACAGAAGGCAGAGTAAGTGCATTTCAAGACTTTGTGCCTGAAGATGTACATTAGTATATTCAAGAACAATGTTCAGCAATATAATTTAAAATAAAATGTCCTGAGTTTAATAACTCAGTATTTTAATTGGACGTTGTGGTAGGGTGATATCCTGTAGTGAAGAAAGATGTCCTACATTTTGTTTTTAGCATTTCTCCATCTTTTAATTAAAATACAAGAAAATGTGAAAAGAAGATTAAGATTATGACATTCACATTCTGTCACCTATATTTCAGAGAACATACCAACAGTACATTTTACACCTAGTCATTAGAGCTACAGGAGTAAATTAAGGCCCGGGTGTCTAAATCCCATTTGCATCTTTCAGTGCATCTGCTGTGAGCGGGAGTGGGAGATCCACAGCAGAAGAGACTGCCTCATATTCCCTGTTCCCCTGTAGCCACAGAGATCAGTGGGTTACAATTAGCATGATCATTTGGAGGAGCATTTCAATATGCTAAAAAATACATTTAGCACTAGACTCAGTTGTTTTCCATTTTAGTTCTCCACTGTGCCAGACAGTTTTGCACTTCATTTTTCCTTTCAAGCTTAGTCCTACTATGTTATGATGATTATTTATTGAAAAGATGTTTTCAATATATTCCTGTCAGGCTTGTAGAAGTCTTTGACACACTCCAAGTGAGCAGTAGCACAATAACACTGAAATATTTTCATGGCAATATTCAGAGCTACAGGCTCTGTCATGAATTGCAGGAATTAGCATTGTTCCTCAAAGTAAATGAAGCTCCACTAATACTAGATTTTCCTGAAATCACTCTTGGATCAAGCTCCAAATTTTCCATTTGTAAAAAGTTCGACCATTTGATGAAGTTTCCCTTGTCTGCAAACAGACAGCTGGCTCCCCCCCGGAAAGAAGTGATAATGGCTAATAGACAAAGGCTTTTGTTTGTTTGCTACAAAACAGCTGCTTCTAATCTACCTTGGACTCGCACTGGTATTGCAGTATCAAGAAGGATGTAAGCAAACAAACAAGAGGACAATGAGATCCTGAAGGGCAGATTTCCAGCACCAGCAAACCCACTAGTAGTGGATTCAGATGCAATCTGATGCAATAGCAATGTAGTTCACTGCAGTCATTTATTATATAGTCCTTTAGTTCCAAATGTGCAGAATAGTCTTCTACTGCGCCCGCATAATTGCATTGCAGGAGATATCTGGGACTCCTGGAAATGCTGGCAGCTGGGATCATTTTCTTCTGAACTATCATGTGAGGCTCTTAAAATTCAGAAAGGCATTTTGTTATTTTTCACAGTGTTCAAATTTTACTTGTTTATTCATAACTATCTGGGGCAAAAGGGTAAAGACAAAGGCTCTGTCAGTAATAAACCCTCCATCGCTATCTGCAATCCTGTCCCTGATGACTGGTCTGTGTCACAGAAACCCAGCTAGCTGCCACTGCAGCACCCGTCTCTCATTTCACTCCTCTGTGTGCCCTCCTCCCCTTCCGTATTCATCACAGATCTAGAGCTGGAAGGATAAAAATTGAGGGGAAGCCAATATTTCCTCACACTTAATCTGTGTGTCCAGAGACAGTATACACTCTGGCCATGCTGTTAATCTCTAAATCCCCTAAACAGATAAAGCTTTCTAGAGAAGCTGCTGTAGACACTGAGGAGAAGATAAAACTCACTTGGTTGCTTCCTTGGAAGACGTCAACTTCCTAGCCTGAATGTGGACATAAAGTGCAGGAACAAATCCCTGTCTTGGTCTGGCAATTTCTTCCTGTAGGAGGAGATAAAACCTGCTGAAAATAGGGGCAGAACTATAAAATTTCGTTCCACCAATCTGGGACATCAAGACAACCTCCAACTCGGCTGCTGTTTGCAGCTAACATGCTGGCTTCTCCTGGCCAGGCTCAATACAGACATGGTGCTTGTTGCTCTAAGGATTAAAGTGTCCTTGACAAAGGAAAGGTCACTGAAAGCTCCACATATTGCTGCAACTTTTCTGTGGACTCTAAACCTCTGCTCATTAGTTACTAATTTCTTGCTCTTCCAAGCAGTAGCATGGAGAAGTGGAACCTATCACATATATTTCAGTTTGCTGCCTACTTGAACTACCCATTAAACAAATCCAGACTAAAGTATCACTTTGAGTACAGACGATTCTGCATAGGATAGTCTACCCTAGCTGTAAGATCTACTTAGCTCTGCGACAATTTGTGACATTTAGGCTTTGCCAGAAAAGAAAAAAAGGAAGGTCAAGAATAATACAAGATTGGAGTGCTGCTGACAGGACTTCCATGGGAGCTGGCACAAATCGGCACTAAATCAAGAGATAACTTTTTCTGCTGCAGTTATCCTCATTGACCTTGAGAAAAAACAAAGCCTTTCTGAGTCTCAGTTTCCAAGGTAAAGAATGAGGTAATGCCCCTTTGCCCACCATTTCCATTTAAACTGGGAAGATTTTGATGGTGGATGTCTCATTGCATGAATGCACAGCACCCATAGCTCAAGGATTCTGATTTCAAGTATGCTATAATGTGTATAGTAAACTAAATTAAAGAACTGCCTCTGTAAAAGACAAGTACATTCATGAAATGTATGTCTGGAAATTCAGCAGGCTCTTAATGTAATTTATTAGTAGAAAGCCTACTCATCTGCTTTCTTTTCAAAAAAACAAGGGCAACAAAAAGCAAAAGATGCATCCATGAAGTAAAGATTCACAGAGAGTAGAGATGCAAATACCCTGCATCAAGATAAGGCCTCTGATTCATTTTGCTGCAGCCATTAGGTTTCATTTCTTGGGAAATGCTCCCCATGTATAGATGTGCACCAAACACCTGGAAATCTCTTGAGTGAAGTTTATAGCTGCTAGTGCAAATTGCTTGCAAATTAGGTTTCATTGGAATTTTAAGGCACACACCCCCATTTTCCTCCCTCCAAGAACCCCCCCAGCCCATGTAAGCAACATACAAACATTTCTGATATACATATATACATGCATAATTTATATGTTAAGAGAAAAAGTACTTTAAACTGCAGTGCATTCAAAAGTGAATAAATTTTAGCAATGGATGCACATACAGCCTTGATTCTGTCTTTGTGCTTGTTCATTACATAGCATTCTCCAAATAATAAATCAGTATTTATTCTCCCACTGTTCTTCTTAGGTGACTAGCAGACAATATTCCCAGTGTCAATGCTTTATTTTTTAAACCTGTTGCTAATCTGTTCAACAGACTTCTCGGAAGCTATATGTCTGGGGTAGAAACCCCTTGACTAATAATTATAATTAAGTAATAAAGATTATGTCACTATGTCTGGTGATCTGGCAGGTAAGGGAATACATGAAGAAACAGAATATATAAAGATGAGCCAGTCTAGAAGATACACATCCTGTAGTCTTCAGGGTATTCACTAATAAAATTACTGAATGACTTGTAATTATATTTTGTAAGCTAAGGGAGAGCCGGAATCATATCTAAGGAATTGGAAATGAAAAGATGGACTGATTAGGTTTTTTGTTATGTATAAAGAAATACTAGCAATTACAATTTGCTAAGCATATCTTGAACTTCAGTAAACGTAATTAAGGTAATAAATAAGAAAATCTATATGTATCTATACCAGTGAGGACTAATAACAACAAGTCAAAGGATGCAGATGAAAAGGCATATGACACCTTAGTATTTTAGTTCAGAATTGGATCAGATAGCTATTAGATACAGCTATAAAATCTTATAGGACTTTAGGAGTCATGGAGAGAGGAGCAATTCCATAGTCAACAGCAACATGAGTTTGAGATTCCTCTCCACTGAGACAGTAGAATGATAAACAGTAAAATCCAAACTTGCCTAATTAAATATGGAGGAAGCCTTCAGTATTAAAAAAAAAAAAAAAAAAAAAAATTATTCCAAATTTGATAGAAATTTTCAAGAAAACGTTCCAATTAGCTTGAAATAGCATAGGTGGAATTCTACATGAATTTGAAGTCAACAACAAAACACCCATGAACTCCTGTGGGAGCAGACAATGTTTCATGCTATTTTATTCAACACACATTTTTACACTGCATTTATTGCTGTGATCTCTGAGTATCCTGCAGGGGATTGGGGAGATGGCTACTGTCTGTCACACATGGTCGCTCAGCTGCTCTCTTGGGGCAGAAGCCAATGTGTGCCGGGTGGTGCGCTTTGCTCTGGAGGTGAAATGGAAAGATGCTGCCAGGTAACTCCAGTGCTTCTTTAACAAAAAACTTCCATGCATGTGGATGCAGGAGGTGAAGTATATCTGGAATCAGGCACATATGCCATGTGGCTACCACACGGATTCGGCCACTGTAAGGAGCTCTGTAATGACGCCAATGTACAGAGGCTGCCAGGAAAAAGGGCTGAGTCCCTACCCGTACCCCTCCTCACCAGCTTGACTGTACATGCGCTTATACCAAGGTCTGAGCCGTGCTAGCAACCCGCAGCTGCAAGGAGAAGGGAATTTACAATCACATTTCACTTTCATAGCATTACACTGCCAGTCTTTCATCTGCTGGGTTATCTGACCTATATTTCATCCTCTCCAAAGTGGCTTAACTTGTGAGCATCTTCCTCCTTGTACATTTTTAATTCAGAAGAGTAGCTGGTACTGATTATACTACAGGACCTCTGAGTTTTACCATGGGTGGAATGACTACCAACATTTATTTAGCTTGCTCAGCAAACAGTCCGTTAAGAGTAATTACTGACAAATTAAAAAAGTCAAGTTAACTGTTGCAGAAATACAAAAGGATCACACAGTGTCTTAATCAGAAAAATACTGTTCAAAACAAGACATCATCAAAGACTGGTAAATTGAAAAATGTAAAACATCTGTTAGATAACATTTACCATTTGATCTACCGTCATAGTTGTTAAAAAAAAAAAAAAAAACAACAAACAAACCCAAAATGCTGCTGTAGCTGCTCACTGGTGGAATACAGAAGATAGAATTTCAGCAATCAGGTGATATAAAATGATGGAAATAAAAAAAGAAAATGCCCATTTCTCGATTTCAGTAGACTCTAAAGGCATCCAAATGAAAAACTCTGAAACTATGTCTTTCTAGTAAATATTCAGTTTAAGTATTGACTTAGAGATTATGTTGCTAGTCTGCAGAGCACCAAAATAACAGGTCAGTCATATTTTATAAATTTGAAGAGTAGTGATAAAAGATCTGATGTAGCATTTCCTCAAATGCTGTTCTTTATTGGTCTGAATACAAAGAAAGCAAGTGTGATATTTTCCAGTGTAGCAGGCAACATTTTATAAAAGAATTCAAGACTAAACAGTCAACAAAGTCTCAGAAAATTAAACACCATCATATTTTGTTGTTACAAATATGAAAACATTCAGCTTGTGTGTCATGCACTCCCTGCAGGAAAAACCAAGTTCAGCATTATGTAAACAATGACAGTGTCCTTAGTAGTGGGAAATCTAGGCAAAGTCACACCATGAAAATTTTCAGTGTAAAGCAACTAGTGAGGTTGTCTCCTCCACTCCATTCATGTATTTTAAAAGTCAGCATTTTTTTCATATTTTAAAAGTCAGCACTTTTCATACTGGCAGCTACAGTGAAATCTTAGTTACTATATTAAAATAATAAATAACTACAGTATCAGAGATATAACTCAGCGTGTTGACTACTACTAAATATTGATATTTTAGTTGTGAAATTAAAAGTCTGGTTTTCTTTGGATAGCTCTTCCAGTGACAAAAATTTCTATTCATTATAAATACACATGATAGCAACAGTCTTGGAAGTAAAATACTATCAAAATGACAGCACAGCTAGGATTTTAACTTAAATTCCTTAACATAAATTCTTTAACTTCCTTCTATAAACAGTAATAGGTTAAACACTACCAACTTAAAAATAATAAAAACAAATGTTTGTAAGTGTAGGTCATTGATTTTATTACCAAGCAAGACATTTACTTCATTTCTCCTGTTGAAGTTTTCCTACATTCTGGTCAGTGGAAGTCTCCTTCAGTCCCTAAGGAAACTTCACATTCACACTTGCTTCAAACTTTGCACTTTTTTTCTCTTAAGTGATCCAACTGTGCTTTTTAAAAATCTGGATCTATAAGTCTTCTGCATAAAATTAAACACCCCCCACTGCTATTTTTTCTATCCTGGGGAATTCAGAGCTGTTAGCAGTGCTGGTCCATGTGAAAACTGCGGCCCTGACACTGGGATGCGCACATTTCTTCCCAAACTTGGTGTTCATATTCCTTTCTTAATCCACATGCGCAAAAGGTCTCCCCTTTTATTTTGAGGGGATACGTTGTGTAACAAAAATGTATAGTAAGAAATTCAACAAACACTTCAGCTGGAACAGGCAGTGTCATACTTTTCTTAGACTTTCAGCAGGCACTAGCCACAACATACACAAAAAGAAACAAATATTCCCGATACCGAAGTTACGGAATTTTAGGAGGAAGCCATTCATTCTGGTGTGCTGGGAGGAGCTGGTGTTTGTAGGCGCAGGACACCTGGACGGAGCCCCTGGGCAGGCAGGGTGCCCTTTGTTCCTGCTAAATGAAGGAGCGGTTGAACATGAAGCTGAAGGCCAGAAGGTAGGACGGCAGGGCCAGAGCACAGCTAAACCGCGCGGACCAGCAGACAGACTGACAGCAGCTACGTGCATCTGTCGATCCAAGGAAAAGGGGAACGGGGAAGGGAGGGCAGAGGCATCACCCTAGGGAGCCGGGTTTGCAGCTGTGCGGGGAAGGAGCACGCTGAGCTCCCGAGGTGAAACTCGCTGGAAAGGACAGCTTGGAAAATGTGAGGAAGTGAACTGGCTGCTGCTATTTGGTCTTAGTATGTCCACACAAGCAGGACGCTGTGTAGATTTCTTTGTAAATAAACTGAATTTCACTAAAGAAAGACCTTATTGTAAAAATCAATTTCCCCTACCAGCAGAGTAATTGGGCACAGCTCTGAATACTGGGTAAGCACTTGAGTCAAAAAACAACAAGATAAAGCTTTGAGCCTGCTAGAAAGGTTACTAAAAGAATCTTTTCAAGCCTGTTCTGGAACATTACACAACTTATTTCTTCTCCAGCCTTATCCCCAGTGCTCACTGCCACCGTTCTCAGAGGTTCCTTTCTTACTGCCAGTATGTGAAAAGCATAAACACTAGGGATAGCCTGCCTTCCTAGAGCAGATTTCTTTCATGCCTGTTCAGGTTTCAAAGCAAAGTCCAAACACAGATGATGTGGGAAAATCACCCCTAACAAACAGGAAATTGAAGGCAAATACATGGGTGGAGGCATAAGAGGAATGCTTCTCTCTCACAAAGGTTTATGTATCTTTGTATCTGTGGAAGGCATATACAAGAACTGAGGTTTTAATGGGGAGGTATTTGAAGGCCTGTGTTGGCACAGAAGGGTGAAGAATCAGGAGGTATTCCAGCTGAGCAGTGGCTGGATTCATTATCAGCTTGCTTCATTCAGCTCACAAACTACCCAAATTGTCCCTCCATACCTCATGTCATTATGCAAAAGCATAACACTTGTCTTCTGTAACACCCCAATACACAGTTAACCTGGGGAACTCAGAAGATGGAATGTACATATATGTGTGTATGCCTTTTTGATAAAGCCCTATACTCAGAATACATAACTAAAGAACTATTATTATTCAATAATATCTTTGTCTCCTTGTGCTTTGTTCCAAGATTAAGCAGACTACCATGCAACAGTCGAAAGAATACTGTATCACCTGAATGCACAGGGATTTAATAGGAGCAAAAGATCTCCCTCATACAGATGTAAACACTAAGCAACTTCACCAACTGTAGTGAAATTACTCCCTGTAACTTAGGGCAGTTTATATTCTTAAGTGTTTAAATCTATGGATATGTCTTCAATCTTGAGACAATTGGTCAGTAATATAAAACTTTTTTTGTACAGTGTGTTGTTTATTTGTTTACATGAAAGTACATGACATTAATGAAGGGATTCCTTTTCTTTAGAAACACTTATATTTTGAGTTTGGGGCCCTAGGTAAATAATAGACAGTATATGAAAAGAAAATAAAAGTAACATTTGCACTGTGAATTATTTTCTTTTCCCTCTTGTTGGAAACATTCCCTCCTTACCTGCTAGTAACCGTAAATCTTTTTTTTTAATGCTCTGTTAACTTTAATAAGTACAGCACAGTAGCCAGTGCTGGCTTTCACTTACTGTAGCTGAATGTTAAGCAGCATTGCAAAATGTTAAGTTGCAAGATAACTGACTAGTTTTCTTAAGACATTTTAGGGAGATTGAGAATTAACAATGCTTCTCACCTCCCTCTTCACACTCCAGTGGAAAAATGCTAATTTACTATTAACCTCGTCACAGCTGTCTCACATTCCATTTTCTCCATTTCACAATTCAGACAGGAACATATGCGCTGGCACCGTGTGTCGTTGATGAAAAAGCAGTTGGGATTCCTTTCAGCAAAGATTCTGCTTACAAAACTTCATCCAAGAGAGGGAGAAAACTTACAATGTTTAGGGCATAAACCCCATATATTGTAATTGCAATGCTTTCTCATATGATCTTGTTGATAACGTCCTGACACTTTGTGGCTACGTTCCTAACTACAGATATCTCTCACCTGACTCCTGAGAAACAAAATATGACTTTAGTTCTCTTAGCACTGACAGTGGCAATATGTACCGAGAAGGTGTGTTTGTACTGTTGGACTGAATTTCTCGCAGGAGTCCTAGTCCACAGTCATCCATACTGCCTACATGTTGATGTGTCTGTGAGGAAAAGTTTGGAGGCAGGCAGATAGTTTCACAGCATCCACAGATGGTCACAGCACATGGTTGGATTCCAGTTTGCCTGTCCGCTGCCCCCGAGGTATCCTGCCCCCTCATCGCTCTGTGCCACCAGGCACAGGCACCGTGACTGTGCCCCATGCTGTGACATGCACTGCTGGACAGAGCAGCTCTCACCTCCTCACATCTGCTGTAACAGCAGCAAAGGTGGTGAGGATGAGCACTAATTTCCCAGAAGCAATGGTCTGGTTGCAGTGAATCTGTCCCAGGCCTGGTACACACAGATCAGGAAATCATTTAACTTCAAAATACAGCTCCAGTGTGGAACATGGCTGTTCCCTGAGAAAAATCTTCAGCCTGGAGCTGCTCAGATTTAACCTTGCTACCACAAGCTGGGCAAGATCCTTTAGAAAGTGGCTATGACCAAGCCAGATCACCCATCTGGTCTGTACTAGTTTCCAAGACACAGGAGGCAGACTATTTCTTTCTAAGCCCAGTCTGCGGCCATGGCAGTGACATTGGGCCCCTCACTACAGGAGAGACATTGAGGTGCTGGAGTGTGTCCAGAGAAGGGGAACCAAGTTGGTGAGGGGCCTGGAGCACAAGTTTTATGAGGAGCGGCTGAGGGAACTGGGGTTGTTTAGTCTGGAGAAAAGGAGGCTGAGGGGAGACCTTATCACTGTCTACAACTACCTGAAAGGAGATTGTAGTGAGGTGGGTGCTGGTCTCTTCTGTCAGGTGGCTGGTGATAGCACCAGAGGAAATGGCCTCAAGTTGCGGCGGGGGAGGTTTAAGTTGGATGTTAGGAAAAATTTCTTTACTGAAAGGGTTGTCAGGCATTGGAACAGGCTGGCCAGGGAAGTGGTTGAGTCACCATCCCTGGAGGTATTCAAAAAGCATGTAGACAAGGCACTTCAGAACATGGTTTAGGGGGCACGGTTGATGGTTGGACTTGATGATCTCAAAGGTCTTTTCCAACTGAAATGATTCTATGATTCTATGATTTTCCTCCCCTCCAGGGCAAGTCAAAGCTAAGCTGCCCAAGCCACCCAGCTCTGTGGCATTGCTCTGCGAGTGTGCTGGTGCAGGTACGCATGCTGCCGGTGAGGGGAGCAAGGCTGAAGGGAAGACAATGTCATCTTTAGAGAGGGGACATGCTCTGCACACCCCTGTTTATGGAGGGCATACTGGCAGCCAATGGGCAGACCTGAGTGCCTGGGGCTAGGAAGGCTCTCCAAAAGACTCCCCCCTCTCCCAGTCTCCTCCACATATGTGTCTTTGCTGTTCTCCCTTCATCCACCCAGCAGTAAAGCAGTCACAGTAAAGGGATTATATGCTCTACTAGTCACACTCACAGCTCCTCAGACCTGTACTGCAAATCTAGTCCCCACCTATCAGTCATGTAAACAGGCAGATTTCAAGCCCTGGTAGTTGCAGGCTGTGGTCAACAGCCTGTAGTAGTTATAACACTCCAGGCTAGACCACTTTTTGGTCCAGCGTGGGTCAATGTGGCATTAAGCAGATGTACTGTAACCATAGCACACCATCACTCCACTAATCTCAAATGCCCATTTTACTTTCTGAGGACATATGAAGGAGCCACAGGTTCTCTATCAACATAGATGTAGGTCAGGTATCTAAGACAGCCATTAGCACGGCTCTGCCAGGCACCCAGGTGTTGCCACCTGGGGCCAGAGATCTTCTCCAGGCAATTCTGCTGGGACAAGGTCTGCAAAGAAATGAGCCCAGGCTTGGCAAAGGAATGTGAGTAGTGATCTGTCAGGAGCCTGACTTCTAATGTAGAGCCTGCCCTCTCCTCTTTTCCAGCACACCAGGAGACAGAAGAGAGTGAAGATTTGCTCCTGGGAGACTTTTTTGTGGCTCCGAGTACAGGGTCAAACTGGCAGGATAATGCCATGAAGTATGGGACATGAAAATTACGAGCATCAGTGCCAAGTTTCTGTGTCCGATTTTTGCCCATTCCTTTCAAACTGCCCATAATCAGAGAAGATGCATTACAGTATGCTCACGGCTTCTGTAGCACCCAGCCACCATGCCCATGCAGCAGCCTCTGTCAGGGAGAGCACTCAAACCCAGAGGATGGGGAGGAACAGAGCATCTAGGCCTTTTAAGAGCTAAAAGAGTAATGGGACACACTAAGCATATGTTCTGGATATCATGGATCTGATTTCCAGAGAGAATATTTTAAGAGATTTCCAGGCCAAGAAGGAGAGAGAAGGATAATGAGATTTTTGCCTTTCGGGTACAGGCACCTCAAAAAGAACAGTTAAAAAGCACACGTCCCTGTGGATAGGGCTATTCTCCTAAAAGGGACAGATACCTCTTCTGTGTGATGTAAAAGACAGAGGTTTTTCTTTTGCTGCTGATTAGGCAGAGTTGCCCTGTTTTGCTGAATTTAGAGTGTCTGCTTTTTGGTTTGGGGAGTCTGCTCTTTGATATGGGAGTTGGCTCCTGGCAGAAGGAGAGGACACTTTCCTCCTCTTGAGGTTTAGTGGATGCTGTGGGCTGTGTCGGATGTGGCAGGACGAGTGGTCTCACTAGAGCATTTTGGTTTCCCTGTTCTAAAACGGCTAAAAGCAGATGGGTCCATCCTTGTCTGGAGGCTTTGGCCAAACACTTCTTAAACTGTAAGTGCTTGCAGAACTGTAAAATACCTTAGGACTGTTCCAAAGTCAAATAACTTCAATATAAGGTGCCAAAATGCGTCAAAGTCTGTATGTGCTTGTCCATTCATTGCATGAGCTAAGTGGCCAATAAAGTTGTAGCAATAGCAAAAAACAAACAAACAAAAAAGATACAGGTGCTGACATTTATAGGCAGAGGGGAAAACATTCTTTATGAGTCTAATGGTATGCATTCAGTTCTGCTGATTGTAGTCAGAAACAAACAAACAAACAAAAATGCTAATACATAATGATGGTTGTTCCTGATGTAGAGGTGTGAGTGGTCGAGTACATGGTCCTAGCAGCAGCTGGTGGTATCTCATTACCCAGTGGCAATTCTACCCAGGGATAGCTCTCCAGAGCTGACTCTGTAGGGTAGGCAGAAGCAGGTTACTGGGTGGCATAACCTGCATTAATTCCCTTTGATATTGAGGAAAAGGTAAGTCTAGGTGAGTTGGGAGTAGGCATCATATGGCCTTCCAGTCCCAGGTCTCATGTGACTTGCTGTCAGCCGTGGGAGCACTACGCAGCATGGTCATGCATTTGCTTAATAGTCTGGTAAAAGGCCAGATAATGTGATTTGTGGTGACTGTGGGCTGTGGATAAGGCTGGGATGCAGATAAAGCTGGGGAAGTGCATACTAGGTGGGTCTGCAAGGCTTCAAGGTTTGTAGGACCCACAAGAGCATCGCAGTGCATCCAAGTTGATGTGACCACCATAGACAGCTGAGGTACCAGAAATAAGTGCATGACAAAAATGAAAGGTAAGAATAGACAATTAGTATTACCACCAAAGACATAGCCCACATGCTTGTACTTAAGTTTCAGGCTGTATACATAGCAGATCTGCTGCCTCCAAAGCCAGTGAATATTTAATTTGAGTAATGACTAAATACAGACTCAGTAAGGCTTCTAGATTGTGGGCTGTGATGGGTTGACCCTGGCTGAACGCCAGGTGCCCACCAAAGCCGTTCTATCACTCCCCCATCCTCAGCTGGACAGGGGAGAGAAAATATAACAAAGAGCTTGTGGGTCAAGATAAGGACAGGAGAGATCACTCACCGGTTACCATCACGGGCAAAACAGACTCAGCTGGGGGAAAATTAACTCAATTTATTACAAATCAACCAGAGTAGCGTAATGAGAAATAAACCCAAATCTCAGAACCCCTTCCCTCCACCTCTCCCTTCTTCCCGGGCACAACTTCACTCCCAGATTCTCTACCAACCCCCCCCGCCAGCAGCACAGGGGGACGGGGAAAGGGGTTTACGGTCAGTTCATCACATGTTATTTTCTGCCGCTTCATCCTCCTCAGGGGGAGGACTCCTCACACTCTTCCCCTGCTCCAGTGTGGGGTCCCACCCACGGGAGACAGTCCTCCACGAACTGCTCCAACGTGGGTCCTTCCCACAGGCTGCAGTTCTTCACGAAGTGCTCCAGCGTGGGTCCCTTCCACGGGCTGCAGTCCTTCAGGCACAGACTGCTCCAGCGTGGGTCCCCCACGGGGTCACAAGTCCTGCCAGAAAACCTGCTCCAGTGTGGGCTCCTCTCTCCACAGATCCACAGGTCCTGCCAGGAGCCTGCTCCAGTGCGGGCTTCCCACGGGGTCACAGCCTCCTGTGGGCACCCACCTGCTCCAGCGTGGGGTCCTCCACGGGCTGCAGGTGGATATCTGCTCCACCATGGACCTCCCTGGGCTGCAGGGGGACAGCCTGCCTCACCATGGTCTTCACCAGGGGCTGCAGGGGAATCTCTGCTCCGGCGCCTGGAGCATCTCCTCCCCCTCCTTCTGCACTGACCTGGGGGTCTGCAGGGCTGTTTCTCTTACATGTTCTTACGCCTCTCTCCGGCGGCTGTTTCTCTCTGTCCCAACTTTTTTTTTTTTCCTTCTTAAAAATGTTATCACAGAGGCGTTACCACTATCGCTGATTGGCTTGGCCTTGGCCAGCGGCAGGTCTGTCTTAGAGCCGGCTGGTATGGGCTCTGTTGGACACAGGGGAAGCTTCCAGCAGCTTCTTACAGAAGCCACCCCTGTAGCCCCGCCCCCCCCGCTACCAAAACCTTGCCACACAAAGCCAATACATGGGCAAATATTAAATAGCATACACACACACATACACAATGACATCCTCTTACACATAGAAGAAATACAGGCTGAATATCTTAGCAGGCTTTAACAGTCTCATTTATAACATCACATTTCCTCTGATACAATAGGTAATTTCACTGGGATTCAGACTTTCCTGGTGCAAAAGAAATATTTAATTGCTCACATGTGTTTTAACAGTTCTGTTTTTAACTGGGAACTCCATTAATGCCAAAATACTATAAAGACATACAAAACACTTTTACAAGAAATTGTTAGTCATTAAAATGTTCAGACAATTTTCTGAAGCACAAAGGGAAGTTTTCAATTTTCTGAAAATCTCAAACTGCACCAGCTTACAAGACTACTTTAGTGAGCTTAAAAATATTAATTCTATTAAAAACAATTGAACTTGATTTGATGACTTGATTACTTACAGACATCTTGTCAATGCCCATATTTTTCCTGTTATTAAAGGCTGAGATCATACTTTAATCATTTCCCATGTTATATTCTTTATCTGATTATTATATTTAAAATGCATACTTTAAATATTTTGGATTGCTAGATCACCGAAGCCAAACAATAACTTTTAAGCAAACAACAAAATAATTTTAAGAATGCAATGAGAAACAAATGAAATTACAGCAGGCTTCTGCTGTGACTGTAATTCAATTTCTCACTGAGCATGATCAGCTCTTCCTCTCTTGGCGAGGAGTGTGACGGACAAGGCCTGACGTTTGCTCTGTGAACAGATTTAAGGCTGGTGGGGCAAACTGTTTCTGATGATGACTGCTTTGGCTCACCAAAGATATTAGGAGACAGTAATCTGCTAATTACGAAAATGGTGAATTGTTGCACTGCTGGTGCTTTCTCCAGCCTTAGAGAGGGTATATCAGTGTCACCACCTATTGCTAATTCCCTGCATTATACAACACATGTAGATGAAGGCAGTTCAGTCTTTCCTTTACCTCAAGCTATGAAATAATTAAATGTGCAACAATTTAAATCCCTCTGTGCTGGAGGGAGAGGTGAAGGCAGTGGAAGGGCCAAAGGTAAGCAAGAGGTGGGTAAGAGGTGGGCAGTCAAGCTGTCTCTTCTCAGTCTCAAAACTCATTCAGCTGTAAATCAGATGACCTTTGTGCTGCTTTTCCATTTCCTTTTCTTGGAGAGATTCAGAAAACCCAGTAGCCTAAAGCAAAAGCTTAGCAAGCCAGGCTGCAAGTCAAGGTTTGCTTATTATGGCCATTACTCATTAAGACTTTCAGCACTTTCTGAAATGGTTTTCTTGTACCCATGTGGTAGGTATTTTCCAGCCACAGGAGAAAATGCAAAACTTGTCCCAAAGAGCATAAAATTCACAAACAGTACTTGAAAGGATGCAGTTTACAATAGGCTGCATCTTGGTGACTGAGCTTGGCAGGAAAATTTTCTTCTTCTGTTAAAATGTAGCTTCTACTCCATAAAACACACTTCAATGATACCATTTTCTTGACTTCATGGAAGAAGAGAGTATTCAGAAGAGATTCAAGGCGTAGAGGACAACATGATATAAGATGTGACAGGCATTGTATATGGAAGCCTGCCTTGTAAACACAACCAATGGGATGATGGCAAAAACATGTCAGGTAAACAGAGAAACTATTAGAAAGGTTCTAGAAGGGAAAAGGAAACTCTGAGTGATAAGATGAAAAGAGATGCCAGCTTCAGATGGATGCAGAGGTGGCTGTGTTTAGTCTGTGCCAGCAGGAAGACATTTAAGGCTCAAGAAGGTCAAGCTGTAGCAAAACTACCATAGTCAGGATGGGACATTATGAGCACCTATAAATAAGTTATGATCTAAGAACTGCCTAATAGGATGTGAAGGGTGAAGTGAAGGCTTGATTCCAATTCAGTTGGAAAACTTTTAGATTGCAGTAATAACTCCAAAATCCACTTCAGAACTGAAGTGCAATGGAGCAATACATTATTCATTTCCCTCTTTTTCTGTATTTCTTTTTTCCCCACTGTGCTGCCAGCATCTGTGAGTTCACTTTCGATGCATCCTTCTCTTCCAGCAATAATTCTTCTGTTTCCATCCTCTTTCTTCCTCTCTAATTTTCCCAGGCTTTTTCCATCCTTCTGCCTTTTTCTAAGTTCCTGCCCTTAATCTACTTTCCCCTATTCCCTTGCTTAGTCCCATGTCCCTTTTTACCAGCTCAGTTCTAGTGATTGCTTGCAGTTAAAAACCATATATTAAGTTACTAGTCATATGTTAGCATATGTTAAGACTACTAGTCTTGTTTTTAAACACAACTCCTGATTTCAGCAGCCAGCAGCATTTCATTGGCATGATGCTAGAACAGCAGCACAGGTGGGGAAGGGAATTGCACTCCCATATTTACAGTGGTTAAAATTACAGACTCAGTAAGGCTCAAAAGGAGTTGAAACTCTGTAGTTAGTTCTGCATCATGCCCTTACACATGTAGAAGTGTCTCCCCTCTCAGCTACACCTCCAGCATATGGGGTCAAGGTGCAGGAGGAAGGCTGCAGCTCGCAGCTGGGAGGACACGTGGCACCAAGAGACATCTCTTACAGAGTGACTGACTTTGTTTCCCATAACACATGGCAAGCAGCTGCACTAAAGTAGAATCAGGGGGTAAATCAGGACACCCGTGACTGTGAGCAAGGCTACCAAATGTTTGGGGTTTGCCCAGACTGGTTTCCTTTTCCAGCTCTCAAAATCCTTCTGGGTGAACATCTGACATATGAAAGCCCTTTGATGATAAAATTGTTGGCCCTACTATACTTGTCACAAAGTGACATTGGGCTGATGCTTCTCCTAGTGGCTGTTACACAGCAAAAAGATCATATCCTTTATGTTTGGCAGCACAGATCCTAATCCTGATCCTAATGACTGTCTATCAAAATTTTCCCTTGGCCAAAAGACCAGGAGTTGAATGCAGTGGTAAACAAAAAGGAAAACAACAATGGTCCAGATGTAAACTGGGAATGGGTGTACTGCTGGCCCAAGGATGACCCTGGTCTAGTATTTGGATTATCCAGTAGCATTGGGCAGTGCCACAACCCTTCTTCCACTTGTATGATGTGGCCCTGGTCCAGGGACAACCCTTGAACTCTTAAGCAAAATGCAGATCAAAAGTCAAAGACTGGTCTGATCTAACATTTTCATGGATGGTCCAAGTGATAAAAGCATCGAAACCACTGTGCATGCCCTGCACAGTCACAGCACTCCTATGACCATGAAGGAAGGGTGAGATAGCCAGCCACCCCAAACACAGAGCCTGCCTATGACACAGTGACTAGCTGTTTCTGGCACAAAGGGTAATACAGTGACAAGGGGCGGCTACACAGCTTGGACGCGGAGGTGAAACCCTTGAAATACCTAAATACAGCAAGCAATATACATCAAGGGTTGTTGGGTTTGGTTTTTATTAGCTATCGGCATATTTTTCCTGGTTGCATTGCAAGCTAGTTTCTTGGAATTTTTAGTACCATGACTGTAAGGCAGCATGTGCCAATACACGTCCTTACACAGCAAGTACTGCTGATCAATATAATTCCTACACAAATGCTTCCTCTGGAAAAAGGGGTGATTTCTTCCTCTCCCTTTGTTATGATCATTTGTACCAACTGTTAACATTTTTTACAACGTCTGTCTTTTGAGCAGCATGTCGTCCTAGACATGACACTGTCAAAACCAGTACTTAAATTAGGTGCCCTGTTTTCAAACCTGGCTACTTAAACTTAATAGTGTAAATAAAACTGTGGTCAGTGAAACTTCTTACTGGTCCCAGTCAATTAGCATCAGTGATGATGAGAAGTATCGGTTCTTCAGAAAATTAATGCTCCATCAAAATCATCTGGATTTGTCACTAATTAAAAATGCCAATGGTTGTTTTAATGATTTATTTTGATATCTGAATGTTAAAAGCAACATAAATGAGACATTTGCAGAACTAATACTCAGTACCTAATGAACAGTCAACTGCTGCCCATCAGTTTATTAATAATTACCACACGCATAATTAGAGTTAAAAATTTATCTCTAGGTTTGTAGCTTTATCTTGAGTTTGATAAACTGATTTACAAAAGGCCTGTAGCATATCATCAGTGTAAAATCCTCCTTTGCCCTGAGCTCAGTAAGAATATTTTTAAACCTCTGAGAGCTTTTGTTGGTTAGCTGTTAGAGCATGTGGGAGGACAGGACCAAGTGTGCAATTTTGGAGAATACAGCTGCCATTAGTTAAGCACAGAGCGTGAATTAAAGTGTCCGTACTGCTGAAAATGTTCAGAGCCTTAAAAAAAAAAAGTCTCCATTTTACATCAGTCAATTTAAATACATTAGTTCTGAGGGTTTTTTGCAATGTTTCATCACACGAAGGCAAGATATTTTATGCTCTTTCATACAGAAAAAGCATTGGATTATGTTAAATACATTATATATATACATTCCATATAAAAGCTGTCTTCAGAATACATAGAGACTGCAAAACCAGCCAAAGTTAAATGTGTCTGCACAACCTCTTGCATATTCATTACATGCAGGCTTTCTGAACATACACATTCACGCTACTGTCTATGGAATATTTTAAACCTCTTTTCACTAGAAAAACCTTCCTGTTGTATAGGAATAACCATAGCAGCACACCATCCTAAAAGAAGCTTTTGCCATTTTTACGCATCAGCCCTGCAAGTTGAGTGTGCTGTCGCGTTCCCACCTCTTTGTTGCCTACTCTTTGCTGGGAGCTGTCACCATCCCTGTTTTCCAGGTAGGAAAATCAGGGGACCCTTCCCTTCTCCACTTGCTGCCAGCATGGCCAGTGGATTCCGTCCACCCAGGGCTCTGGTTTCAGTACACCCAGATGGATCAGAAGTGGTCGCATGATTATTTTCATCTGCAAGACTGTGGATGGGGGCAGGCAAACAATGAGCAGCTTGGGTACAATAATATCTCCAGTCAGTACAGCCTGGCTTGGACAAAGATGGATGTTCACAGCCTCATTTATATCAGCAAAATAGTATTTTGCTGACATGGCTGCTACCAGGTCCCAGAACAGAATTAAGAAGCATAGCCCTTGTTCATCTGCTTTCTTTCTTCCCTTTTTTAACTTCATCTCTCAGTGGAGTCTTTGGTATAAACCAAAAAATGACAGTGAAATACCATGAGATTTTAAATCTAGACCTGACATTAGACCTTTTGCCATGAAGAGCATCCAAAATTTTGAAAGTGATTACCATATGGATCACAGGTCTGCATTTAATAATCAATCCTTCTAAGAAGCAGTGATTAAGATGTGGATCACAGGTCTGCCTAGTAAATCCTTTTAAAAAACAGAAATCAGCTCCTGAGGCAAAGCTAATGATTTACTTCTTGTACTTGCTTAACTGAAGTTCCAGCTTTGATGTGGTGGGTATTCAGTTCCCTCTCGTATTGAGTCCTGGGAGTGCACGTGCCTCCCATGATTACCACTGTAAAGATATGGTCTGCATAGGTCTGTGGTGTAAGCAGCATCCCAGAAACATTGAAGTTCCCATGTCTGAAGTTCTTTTCTTAGCAAAATTCTTGGACCCTGGTTAATCTTAGAATCAAAGAGCTAGAAACCACAAACTTGGTATCATTTTTTACCCCAGTGACTTGAGAGATTAGCTTTCACAAGAGGTAGGCATACCACAAATCTTTTCATATTTCTAATATTAATATTCTTTACACTCAGTAAGTTCACCTTCCACAATTCCGAGTCATTATATTCACCTCTTCCTAAAGAATGATTCAAATTAGATAGTACGGTTCTGTAGTTTGATACCTACATTGAGAAGGTAGGCAACTCCTGTTCTTCTTTCATAACAATTTTTTATTCCATATGTACATGAAAAACTTGGAATAAATCTTTAGTTCTTCCCTCCTGACCTTGACTATAGGACAAAAAAATCCCCTATAACCAGCTACTCCTCTGTGACCCATTATAATAATTTTCAGCTTGGCTAATATTGGTTGCTCACCTTGAATGTACATTTCCACTGCTCTAATAGACACCATATCCTCTGGGAATGAAAGCTTTTCTTTAAATAAGACAAAAAAAAATCTCATTCAAATTTTCTACAGATTCCTTGACTACTGCAAGAAGAAATCCTATTGGAAAGTAAATTATGAGAGTGCCAGCTCTTCTGCTCCATCCTGCCAACCTTTCAGTCATTTCTGTGAGAGATGGAGAAATTTGATCTCTACAATCTATTCATTTTTTGTCCCTTCTTTGGAGCTGGCCAGCAAACTGGGTAAATTAACATAAATGGCAAAAGAGGCTGGACATCTGGGGAATGACACCAAATTCATTTTCCATAAACTTCCAAGTAACCAGATGGCAAATGATTCAAAGGCCTATCTTCAAGAACCAGCTGTATAGTCCAGTTACCAGACTGGTGTTAGAAGTCAGCCTTTACAGTAAGAAATTACACTTACAACTTTGCCAATGACCTTGCATTAAAAAAAAAAGTTAAAATAAGAATTGCCACACTACAGGAAATTTATAAGGAGCTTATCTGTAAATGAGGTATAAGCTATCAACAGTTAATTGGATAAAGATAGTACTTAAAAGAAACTGGTTACTACAGTGTACTCATTTTACCTATGCAGGCTGTATATTCAAAACAGATTAATGTTAATTAAATGGTCCATCAAGCTGGAGTGTGCAAAATCAATGAGCACTGACAGCAGTATAATAGAGATAAATCTAAGACACTGCCAACTATGGAAGGAAAAGTTTAGACGTTACACATAAGCCATGGCATCCAAATTTTGATTTGGACCTCCTCACAGATTTAGTGTTTACTTTGGATGGGTATTAGGTTCAGTTCACAGTATAGATGGGGACCAACTTTCAATGTTAGTGGCTTTCAGACTGAGATGAGTACAAATCATCTCTACTGATCTCACATATTTAGGCTGAATTTCCCCTCCCAGAAGCTAAATGAAGCATGACTCTTACAAAGAGATCTAAATCTCATGCAAAAGCTTTCTGCTGAACATTTACACTAAAGTCAAAGTGGCATTTGACTAAGCAACACCCATTGCTTAGTAATTTGTTATTTCAGCTCTCTTTGCAGAATATGCAAATTTAATTAGCACAGTTTTTATAGCATAGCATTGTTCCTAAAGAAGGGATTTTGGTCCTTCTGGAACTTCCCCTCCCTGGTCTTTGTATTAATAAATACAGTAAAATGTCTTCCCGTTCTGAAACAAAGCAAGGTTTTAAATCAAAATGTCATGGAGTATTAACTCCATACTATATGAAATGCAAGTATTTCAGTTGTTTCTATTTAACACCAGTCTGACCTAGAAATCCTATCAAACAGTCTCATCTCTTCTTCCTCAGAAGGTAGCATCCTGCTTGGTAGCAGGATGTCAAAACAAAAAGGGAACAATGTAGAGTTCATAAACCTCATGCTATCCAACGTCAACTCTTCTTTCTGTAGCAACCCTGCTCCAAGCATAGCACTGTGGCATAAACAGAGACCAGTGTCCCTTGATCATGTATTGAGATAGCTACATGACAGAGTGGAGAGAAATACATTAGTTATACTTAACATGTATTTTTAGTTACTTTTCTTCCCTTGACACTTTCCAGCCAGGACTGCTGCAAGGTGGCTGGAAGCTCTGGAGAACTGTGGGAACGCAAACATCTCACTGAAAGTCTTTTCTCTGTCAGCTTCTTAATTCAGGTTCAGAACTTGCCTGTTTGAATGAATGACTACCATGGGAGCATCAGGCAGGAATAGAAACCTTCTCTTCAAACACTACAAGCACTAAAACGAATGATGCCTGGTTTCTACAGCTTGTAAGTCACTTCTGTTTTACTTGTCTAGAAAGGTGCAAGCTCATCTGAAACTTCTTCTATGACCAGCTTATTTGTGTATCATCCCTCTGCTGTTGATTATGTAAAAGGGGATGAGCTCACCCAACATCTTTTCCTGAGGGCATATATGCTATCTCCTTCCTCTAACCAATCAGAGTGTAGTTATCTCTGAGGGCTGATTTCCACGAGGACAATGAGCTCAAAAATGATTAAGAAGGGAACCCACATCTGCATATGCTTGCACAAAAGCAGTATGATTTCATTTCTGTGATAAGCCCAAAACCAAAGCACTTCTTAGATACTGGTCCATCCATGCAGTTTCCCACAGTCACAATTTGTGAGAAACATTAGCCAGCTACTTTCCATTGACTGCTTTTGTCACCAAAATAAAATAATAATACAAAAATTTTCTCAGGAAACTCAACTAAATAAAATAATAGCATAGTACAGGAGTCAAAGGAGGATTTATGGAAGTACATCCATACAGAGGAAACAAGTAGTATCACATCCTAGACAAAAGGCTAAGAAAAGATGATTTGAGTCGCTCAGTCTCATCAACTCCACTATACATGAAAAGCAGTTCTCTGTCATTCACATCAAAGTCTGATGCAGTTTGTGTACCCAACATTTCTTGGTGCTGTCACTGTCTTCTGGGAATTCCTCTTTCTTTATTTGTCTTCCAGAGCATCTCTTTTTCCTTTTGGGACTGATTGAGACTCCCATAACCATTCATTCAAATGTTTTCTAAGCTCAAATATTTTGATGTTACTTTCATTCCATGAACAGACTGAATACCAAAACATTCTGAGGAATTGTTTGAAATGTGTTGGAAAAAAACAGAAAATGCCTTTTTTCCCCAACCAGAAAGAGACATTTCAGCATTTTCTTATCAACATATTTAATTTTCTTGCATTAAAACCAAATGAAGAAAAGTTTATTGAAGGCCACATGAAGTTGCAGCAGCCTGTGATGTTCAAGTGCCTCATAAGACCTGTCATTCTAGAGCCCTCCCTCCTGTCTAAGGGTTAGGCAGCCTTTCCTGCAGTGCATGATTGCCATGACAGTATGTCATAATGCATCATGAGAGAGGTGTATAGGCAATAAGAAGCTCAGACCATAGAGGAAAGGAGGACTACAAAACATTTCCACAAATCCATGAAACCATCCATAACACTCAGTTGAACTGACTTCAGATAAAAAGTTTTTGTGCAGTTCGAAAGATTTTAATTTAGATTAGATGTATTCAAGACAAGACCTTTTTAACTTTCTTCTTAAAAATGTGAAATAGTGCCATTTGAAAAGTTATCATGGCAGCTTCATGGTTTTGAGTAGAAATACCACTTTGGCTATTCCTCTACTATGCACAGAAATATGAGCATGAGAATAAAGCTTTCTGATGGACAGTCCCTACATCCACATTGCTGTTTTCTGAACAGGTTTGCCTATAAATCCCGTTCTGCCTTTGCTGCACAAGCCCTTCTGGGACAGAATCGCAGAGAAACTTTTCTGCTTACCCTGAAAGCTCACCAAAAGCCAGCACCTGAATAGAGGTGCCAAAATACTTTGCATGTGAAGCTCATTTTGACTCAACTGTTCTCAGCTGAGGTTCTCCGGCTCACATAAAAAACACAACATAGATCTGCCCATAGCGCACAAGTTTGGTGATTTGTGATGCTTCAAAAGGCCAATAGCAAATGTGCCTATTTATGTTTAACTAAGCCAGTAAATGGCAATGATGAAAATTATTACTTAGGGCTGTCTTGGGCAAAGTTGTAAGTTCTTGCGTCCAGTCCAGCAACATTTTTTCTGTCTGTACCATACGAACTGATGAATGCCATTTCTGACCATTGTTCGGGATACGCTATGGGTACGTGTCTAACACAACCGCAACTTCAAGCACACCCTCCACTGTCAGCAGGCTTGAAAGGCCAGCGCAGAGTTTAGAAGCTTGGCACCTAGAGTGATTTTATCTGAGACAGATGGCAGGGTGTCTATGTGACAGGGAGGCATGGGGTGAACGGGGAGCACTGCTGTGAGACGGTACACACGCAGACGCCGTGAGGAGGGGAGCCCAGGGCAGAAACTTCTCCCTTCATGCTGGAGCATGTCCAGAGAAGTGCAACGAAGCTGGTGAAGGGTCTAGAGCACAAGTCTTATGAGGAACGGCTGAGGGAACTGGGGTTGTTTAGCCTGGAGAAAAGGAGGCTGAGGGGAGACCTTATCACTGTCTACAACTACCTGAAAGGAGGTTGTAGAGAGGTGGATGCTGGTCTCTTCTATCAAGTAACTAATGACAGGACAAGAGGAATTGGCTTCAAGTTGTACTAGGGGAGGTTTAGCTTGGATATGAGGAAAAATTTCTTCACCAAAAGGGTTGTCAAGCATTGGAACAGGGTGCCCAGGGAAGTGGTTGAGTCACCATCCCTGGAGGTATTTAAAAGACATGTAGACGTGGCATTTAGGGACATGGTTTAGTGGTGGACTTGGCAGTATTAGGTTTATGGTTGGACGCAATGATCTTAAGGGTCTTTTCCAACCTAAATGATTCTATGATTCTCTATTTTATTTTAAAGCAAAAAACATTACTTTACTGATACGTTAACTTTTATGTAGGTGTATTAGCGTGGACAAACTGATTTTGGACAAAATAATAAACATCTTAGAAATATGTCAAAATTACTTACATTGAGAGTTCATAAATTAAGGGGGTTTTGTTTTAGGAAAGACTGTGTGGAAAATTACTTAGTATTTATTAATGAAACGGAAAACATCGTAGAAAGAACAACACTCTCCTAAGCCTCTAACATTTCCTGGAATGAGAACCCTGCATTCTAGCCTGGTCTTATTTTGTCCATCAGATATATACAAATGACTGAAAAAAGATGGTATTTTGGCTTAAGCTAAAGGATGGGTGCATCAAAAGTTGGAACTGTCTTTTCCTTAGACATTCTAACAACTCAAGATTGCCCAAATTTAAATAAAACCTCCAATTTCCCCCCACTCCCACCCTCCAATATCTAAAGAAAAGTCAGTTCTTATATATCTAAAGTAAACTTATGGAAGAGTTATAGTTTAAAGTTAAAATGATAAAAATTAAATTGAAGCACTTCAGCCTTATTGAAACATACCAATGTGTTGCTGAAGACTGCTTCACTACTTAGATCAGAAAACTGTTCTTGGGTATTTATTGAAATGTTTTAGGAGCCAACATATTTAATAACTAAGGAACTTGTACTCAATGAATAAAAGGCTAGAGATATCAATGTTTCACTAAGATACCATCAAGAGTTTAGATGAAGTCTAGAATAAACAGAAGCGGTTTGTCTGTCTTTGATAATAGCACTGCTGAGCTTTGGAAAAACCTGGGTTCATCACTGACCCATATGAAAGTAAATGTAAAGGAAATTTCTTTAGGGAGAGTTTCAGTTAGTTGTAATCACCAGCCAAAATGTCAGCAACATAAACCCATTCTGGGGTGATTTACAAAGACACTAACCACACACAAAACTCTTAGTTTCCTTTGGAGCTAGGTTTTGTTCTCAGAAATGTTGGCTCTCCTCTGGTAGGATATAACTTTCTAATCTCTTTCTGAACCAGTTTGAAATAATGCCCCATAATTTTAAGATATAATTCCTCTTCCTAAAAAGTGAGAAGATTCAGGTGTCAACCTTTAGGAACCCTTGAAAACATATTATTATATTCAGGAAAAATATCCATAATCTTGCACACGGAGAAAAAGCCTTAGAAGGGATTAGGAAATACCAGTGTTCTTTGTCAGTAAGTACATAATTCATTCAATTTAGTTACTGCTAATCTTTTTTCTTCACTTTTTTAGAACTGACCTGATGTTTCAAATTTACATACATTTCAATAGAAGCACATTTTCTAGTCATACAGAAAAGATTAGCTATATAGCATGGTCCTTAAGATTTGCAAACTGCTTTTAAATCCTACAAAGCAACAGTTTAGAAATATGCTAAGTGATCTTTTTATATAATTGCTAATAAGAACATTAGCACTCTTCCTACACTAAAAATATCAATTAATCTCTTATATTAAAGATAACTTGGAGTTAATGTATCATTAGATCAACAGTGCTGATTTCAGAAAGTTTTTATTATGTATATAATTTTTAGAAAAATCAGACTAAAAGAAATTTTGTTTTATAAGTGTCTTTTTGGATATGCTTATCATTATTAAGCTTTTTTAGTCACCCTTTCCCCAGTCACACCAGGAGAGTGATAGTAAACCAATCGATCACACTGAAGGAAGTGTAATCTGTTGGGGTCTCTGCAGCCACCACTGCACAAAATATCTGCTTAAAAAGTTAAAAAGAAAATAATAAAGCAAAGAACAACCCCAAACCAGAAGAGAGATTGGCTGGATTGTCATGACTGCCATGTGATTAAAGGCTTGGGTTTACAATTAAAAAACCTAGAGTAATTTCTTGTATTGACTGATTCACTTATTGTTTCTGTGCCGTAACTTTGCATTTCTCAGATGAAAGGAAAGCACTTTGCTGCTTAAGCAGCAAATATGTTAGAAAGGGACTGTTTCTCCCCGTGCTCCTGTCCTGCTGCTACACAACAGCATCCTGGTGTGACTGGAGACTGGGAACCGTGGTAGCACATATTAACAGCCCCCCCCCCAAATATTTATACAGGCTTTAAGATTTCAAAACAGAATTGTGGTGCCATAGGTAGGTCCTAGGGGTACTCCACAGCAAAATGAAAATTAACTGGCTACACAAGCATAAGAGACTACATTTAAGGTCACAGAGTGAGGTACAAAAAAGTTTTGAAACCATCATGTGGGTACCACATAGGTTTTGAAGCCACAAGAACAAAGGTTATCCTGACTTTGTGTTGTCATTTTGGACTGAGATGCGCACCTCTTAGTCACACAGAGAGGGAAAGTTCAGCTGTGTAGAAGAGTGCTCAAGAGCTGGAAATGACTTCAAATCTTACAAGGCAGCAACGAACATTTTCTGTTTGGGTTTTTTTTTCCCCATATGCTTTGTTTCCTTGGGTGGATTTCAGGAGAGAGGAGTAATGATGAAACACTCCATGACTACTGACCTCGTGAGAATGGGTGATGTATGTTGTTTCCCAATTCTGTGGGAATTCATCAAACCCCTTCTCTACCATTTGAAAATCATCATGCACATCCTATTTTTAGTTCACGTGGTATTTGTTTGCATGTCGTTTTCCTGTCTCTCCTTCTTCCCACCAGACTGAGGGCAAGCACTGTGGGAAATTAAACTCTTGTTTGATACATATTCATTTTGCTTTTGTATGTTAAGTAGCAACAAAATCTTCCACATTAAAAGACTAGAATGAACCACTGCCATAATATTCATACGGACAAGACTATTGAATATCCTTGAATAAGCAACCACTTAAAAATGTGTAGATCCATTAAAATGGTTTAGATTTATTAAAAAAATAATAAATGTGGTAGACAACCCACAGCATTCATTGGTTAATTGTTTGTTCTCACCATTCAAACAACAAAGAAATGATGAAGGAAAGTAAGCCTCTGGGTTTGATTTCTAGACTGAATTTTGTCGAGCATGAGCTACTGGCTACCAGTGACATCTTCATCTGCAACGCTGAAACACCCATGTTTATCAATATCCCATCGCAGGCTATAGTTGAGAAACAAGTCGGCTTTTAGCCTTTTCTCTGCCATGCTGAAGCAAATGGCACCCAGAAATCTCACAGTAAATGACGGACTAAAGGATGGTTTCCAGACTCTTCCCTAAGCCCTTGTTTAGTGAGGAGAAGAACACAGCCCTGAGACATCTCCATGGCATTCAAGCTATGTCCTGTGCATTTGATCCTCCCAGCTCCTGTCTGCCTTCTTCAATCCTCCAAACAAAATTGATACCAACTCTCCCAAGGTCTCTTCAACCGCACACACAGGACCTGCAGCTACTCTTGCAGATTTCCCATTGCTGCTCCCGTTCTCCTGCTTTGCTCCAGGAGAGCCCTGGCAGTCAAAGTCCCTCCAGGGAAAGAGCATTTTTTTGTGTCAGCTTCCCTCAGGACTGCCACAGCATGTCATTTCCAGAGGTGAACTGCATCCATCTTGTAGTAGATACAGGTAGGATATGCTGAACTACAACACATAAAAGCAGCTGGAAGAAGTTGTGCAGCCAAAAGTTTTTAGCTGCGCAATTACACCCCTCGGG
The DNA here is from genome assembly GCF_000737465.1 of Haliaeetus leucocephalus. Taxonomy (NCBI): domain Eukaryota; kingdom Metazoa; phylum Chordata; class Aves; order Accipitriformes; family Accipitridae; genus Haliaeetus; species Haliaeetus leucocephalus. Next base: position 15,993,454 of record NW_010972991.1, on the reverse strand, counting down.
GCTCGCACTGTGTTATTTATAGCTTTCCATATCCTCTCATTTTGCCCCTTTCTGGTTAACAAATCCCAGATATGCCTGGGTAAGTACTTCAAAATTGTAAATTCAAAGAACAGTTACAATAGACAGCAAATATTTACAATTACCATGGAAAAAACTATACTCTCTCCCATGCTCTGTCATTTTAAATCTCTTTTAGGCCTGATGGGCTGAACAACCAAGGTAATTACATTCAAAATACACCTAACCAGAGTCAAGTAACTATTCTTTCCTAGACTGCAAAGCCATAAAGAAGATGAGATGCAACATTGATGGTAGTAAACTCAGTGATAATTTTAAGGCTAAATCTGCTTCTCTCTTTTCCATTTACACGTTCTTCCTCCAGATGGGTCTTAAAAGCTTGGTATCATTTGCTAACTGATTACTGGCTTAACTGACACCCAGTTACAACCAATGACAATAAAACCTCCACACCTTTCAAAGGTATTTCAATACTGTTTGTCTTACCAAGGAGTCACTGATGATCCTGAGGTGCTGGGCCATCCCTTCCGCGCCCTGGCTGGGTGACACAGCCCTGCCAGCAGCAGCCATGGGTGCTGAGTGAAGCCTTTCTGCCCCTAAGACCAGGAGGAATTTGTCATTACCTTCTGAAGAGAGACGCCAAAATCCTTTCCATGGAAGACTGACAAGGATCAAAGGGAGGCACAGCACAGTCAGGTTTCTACTGCTCTCATCTACCTGAATCTTGCAAGAAAGCAGATTACCTGTATGCAGATGCTTAAGTACTCCAATAATTATGGAAAGTTGTTTGCATACATTTCAGCAGGACCATCTGAAGCATCTATACAACTCTTAAATACTCAGTTGTGCAAATGTTTTCCAAAATTGCATGATAAAATGGTATTAAATTAGCTGTCTTATGGGCCTCTTTTGATGCCAAGCCATTTATCTCTTTTAAGAGGAGAATTTGGAAGTTTAAAAACTTATGGTGAATCACTCCATATATCCTCTAGAGAACAAGCTGTTGAAAATGAGTATATTTACTTTGCCTAGTTGATCCTTGAGAAAGAATTAGAAAGCAGCTTATCCTCGAGTTGGCCCTGAGCAAGTATGGACCTTTAAGGGTGTCTATCTCTGGCTCCAGATCTAGAATTTGGATTTTATGTCAAGTTTGTGTCTATCAATAACACGTCAGAATCACGCAGTCATGTGGTGGGTTAACCCTGGCTGGACACCAGGTGCCCGTCAAAGCTGTTCTATCACTTCCCACCTCAACTGCACAGGG
>NW_010972991.1:15979429-15991234 GCF_000737465.1 Haliaeetus leucocephalus | reverse complement strand
GCTTCTAGCAGCTTCTCACAGAAGCCACTCCTGTAGCCCCACCACTACCAAAACCTCGCCACACAAACCCAATACAAGTCATTAACAAAGTAGGAGTTAATTATATTTCTTCCCCACTAGCCTTAACAGATAAGTAAAAAGGTGATTGCATATGCACTCTAACAATCTTTATGGAAGGGTGAACTGAACAAACATGTCAAATAAGCTAAAATAAATAGTTATAATGATGTAATCAGCTGTTGGTTAATTCTCATTTTCAGATCAAGTCCTGTGTTAACTTTTCTACTGGTTACATTATGCAGTTCAAGGGGTAATCTACCTAGCTGTTCATACTCATAAAAAAGATACATTATACGTATTTTTTGTAAAAAAATTAAAACACCACTCATTTCCACCCTTAAAGATCATAATTTTGGGTGTTTTTTATCATCTGTAATGCTGGATAAAATCTGGATACACTGCAGTTTAGTAATCCCTAAAGTGCTGCTTTTCAGGCCAAAGAAGCTGTGCAGAAAATTTTGTGAGGTCATCAACAGAAAAGTCTCTGTGCTTGTGAAGGATAAAAAAGAGATTTTAATCATGAAGTGTGGAGTTGTAGTATACTTGCTTAAGGGTCCTCAGATGCATTAGTGAAATTGAATTTTGCCACTCTGACGATGGAGAAGCCAGGGCTTCAACCATGGGAAGGGGCAGAACCGCCATGGGAAGCTGGCAAAGGTACAAAGTTTGCTGGGTTTGCTGCTGTCAGGGAGAAGGACTGGGCACTCCCATGGGGCTGGGCTGCCTACATGTGCCCCCATCCTCACATTCCAGCAGTGACTTTCCCGATTTTGCCACAGGCAATGTAAGCAGGAGGGGCATAGCCACGTAACAGCCTTCAGCAGTCTGCTGTCCTAAGCAAGTACCAACATTGCGCCTGCCCACAGCTGGTGATAGGGTTTAATTATCAAGATGTCCCTGTGGCAGACAAGTTCCTACTCCTAGGATCAGGGCCTGCTATCACCTTTTGAATGCATAAAGCAGTAATTTTGCAATCACTGGATACATGAGTGCAGTAAAAAAATACAAGCATGCATATCCGATGTAGAAGGATCCTCAATTTGCTTCCCAACAAAAGACTTGTTTCAAGTATTAAGGGCAGATACTCAGTTGCTTTAAATTGCCACATGGTACAGACATTCAGAATTCATTTGAAATTCACAGATATGTGACAATTTTCATTATCAAACAAATCACACATAGTAGAGCATGGTAGCTGTAATTATTTGTTTTGTGGTGTACATAGATGGCTGGAGCAAGTGGGAGCTGCGTTATGCAAGATGACAGGCAGGCACCCAGCCGGCTGCAGGCACCACACAAACAGACAGTGTGTAACTAGTGGAGAAGATGAACAAAAATCAGTGTGTGATGAAGACAGGACAAGTTGGCTGATGGGTTAACGTAACAGCAAGAACATGGTTTAGTATCAACTAGTCAGGTGTATATTTTATATAAAAAAGAAGCCATTGGTAGCAGCAAGCACAGTATGAATGTTACAGCTAGGAAAATAAATACATTTTAGCTGATTTTAGGCCCTTTTTAATTTCCACATTTATTATCAAATTCAATTTCCCTGAATTTGCTCACTCGTAGCTATATTTGCTTTCTAAAATAGCTTCATGAGAATGTCTGGTTCTTTGTTGTCAAATTGGTTATAGAACCACTCATGAACAGTGTTGGAAGTGGAGTTACACAAAGTTTGGTAACTAAGGTATTTGGGCAGCTAACCTGCTAACTTCAGAAATATATTTGGGTTCATCCTGCTTACTCATCTGTCATTACTGATACTCAGATTCCCTTTCCCTTATTAAGTTTCAGCTGACCAGAGATGAGAAGCAATCCCATGTGGCAAGACTTGACAAAACCCCTATTACCAACAGTGAGGAAAAAATAGCCAAAACAGGGGAAGAAGCCTTGGGCTGACGTACATGCTACACGTCCTCACACAAGCATTTCTAAGGCTTAAAGACGTTTTGTGAATAGTTTGCAAACAGAAACAACTGCAGACTGAAAAGATTATTTATTATGAATGGCTTGATGGGATTTATTTACCATATCAGCTGGAAAATGTTTATTATTTCTAACATATTTAGTAAAATATTTAGATTTTTAAAGTGGAATCAAATAGGAAAATATTCAAGCTATGTAATTGTCTTCTACTCATGTTGACTGGAAACATCTCAATATTTGCAACTGAAATAGTTATTAATTAACAACGCTAATTTTCTAGACTTGTTCAGACTACACTGTTGATTAAACATCCTCAGGACCCAGTGAGAATAAAAAACGAGCACGTTATGACTTGTCAGTTACACAAACATGACTTTCAGCTACCAGGAAAGTCTTTGAGCTACATAAATACTTACTGCATTCCTACAAAACACAAACCACATGGTGAATCGCCTCCGCTTTAAAAAGAATGGCAGCACAATTGGATGTAACTAGTCATATGCTCTTTCACTGCTTAAATTATAACTTATTAATAAACAAGAGAAAAAGCAGAGATATTGCAAAGCGGTCAACACACATTTGTGAATAAAGCTTTGTGCCCACACATCTATGCAAATATGATCCACATTTGATTTCCATGAGTGTCACTTTTTCCCTACATTTTTGTAGTTAAGTCCTGCATTACTTTCTAAGATAATAAGTAGTAGGACAGGAAAAAAGTGATAGAGGAGACAAAGACTATCTAATTAAATAAGGTATCTACCTCCTCCCTGGTACTTCCATTACATCACATTCCCAGAAAACATTTTCTGAAAATCCATTTGTTCCAGATATCTCCTGATCTGCAGCTAATATACACATAGCTTATTCTGCTTTTGAAACACTTCAGCCTTAATTTTTTAACTGGTTCACATTGGAACATTTGTCTCGATCCATTCACGTAGGTTAGAAATGGCAGAGATCCAAGCACAAATCCTTGCAGCACTCTGAAGTGTATTCTTGCTGGGATAAGAGACCTTTTCTTTTTTTGTGCTAGCCATTTCTTAACCGAAGCCTATGCTTTCTTTTTCTTGGATGCTGGTCCTGCACTGTGTGTATGAAGACAAAGAAGCCTGTAAGAGATCATTTATACTACCTGCAAACTCAGGTGCACTGGACCACAGAATGCTCCTCTGAGTCATTTCCTCTGCACTGCCCTTAGAAATAAAGCTTCATCTCCTTCTTGTCTGCTTCATTCTTTTTACTACCAAAAAAGTACGGTAATTTGTTGGTCTATAATACAGCACACATCAAGGATTTGGCCTCTATTGTGTTAGAAACTACACAAACAAGGACAAAAAGAAAATCCTTGCCCTAGAAAGCTTGCTGTTCTGAGAATTATGTATGCTAAGTTACAAAACACTAATGGACTAGATCAATACGGCTTTTGCTATGTCTTCCCTTGCTTTGTCCTTATGGAAGACAAGGAATGCACTCAGTTCACCCGCAGCCAAGCTGTAATCAGGTAGCAGGGAGTCACAATGGAGGTAAATCTTGTGGTAGATTTGAAAACGGCTGTATGAATGTCTGTGGAGCGCACAGAAAAAAACAGAAGTATATTTGCAGGACTTGCATGCAATTACTATAAATTTATGATGACAAAGGTATTACCCTTCAGATGACAAAGGCTGACACAGCTTAAAGACCAGATGATGAACATTCACAAAGACGTAAGATCCATTCAAGCCTAGAGGCCCAATCAGCGCGTAACATTAGGACATGGCAATGGAAGGAGAGAGACGGCTGCCCGTTTGTGTAGCGGCTTGCAACTCCACAGCCCAAGGAACTAGGTTTCCATTTGCACTTGGATCGATTAAGGAGCGCTGCAGAAAGCTCAAGCTGCTCTCTGTAGAGCCGTAACACGATACATCAGGTTGTCTACCCCCACATCCTGACAGGGTCAATGGCACAATAAAATCGAGTGACAGCTTTTCTAGCTCATCTCCTCTCCTCTCATTCCATCAAGGCATTTGCCTTCTAGAAACCATTCACGCAGGAACACTTACTCCTTGCTGCCCAGCACTTTTGCTACCGCAGACATAAATCAGAGGCAGCTATTACGCTCTGATCTCAGGCTCCAGGGCTCCGGCAGCCCAGCCAGGACATCCCACCCAGCTGACTGCCAGGCTCTGTCCCCCCATCCTGCTCGATCATCTGCTCCCCTGGCCTCTGCCTCCCCCCTTTTATTGCTACCACATGCAGAGATCTGTAACTGCTCAGCTGGTATTTCCTTGGAGCCACAGTTATTTCCTTGGAGGGGTTTCTTTTTTGCTATTATGGGGCAGGTCACAGAGCATGACTATATTGAGGGCAGGAAATGGGGTGCAGGGATAAGCAATCCCCACGTGCAGGCAACAGAAGAAAATGGCCTAGGAGCATTCAAAGGAGAAAAGAATTAAATTGGCTGCACTGCTTTTTGCTGCATGCCTCAGTAATGCTTTCCCAGGAGGCGATGGGGGCCTACTTGATCGACAGCCAGAGGCATGAGTTAATTCTACATCTCTCGACAAAAAAAACTTGGAAGATCTTATTAAAACAAGCAAACCCCAGCCCTTTTAAAAGGTCCTTATACAAAGACTGCCTGGCACAGGCTGTGCAGTGCCTCCACAGTAACTTCATACTGACCCCCACTGTTCACATACTGTGAATACAGAAGGCCCTGGGACAGCCTGGATTTCCTGTGCATGCAGAAAAGTTAATGTACAGCACAGCTGCTTCTTCCTGAAAGTGCTGGCAATCACTCTGTTGTGGAGTTGCTCAGGATTTGGAGAGACACAGCAGATGGGCTGGAATACCTGAGGAATTACTCTGATCAGGTTGCTGCATGCAAGGAAACTAGGGACAAACACGAGAAAAAAATTAAAATCCACCTGGGAAAAGTTTTCAAGCAGGAGGAGAATGTGTCCAAGATAACCTAAATATGCAGTAGCTGTAGTCTAGAAGACAACCTTTCAGCCCTTACAGACGACCCGAGGATCACTCAGCCCATTGGGAAAGGAGAGTGTCAATCCTTCCAGCCTTGTCTGCATTTCCTGATACCAGTGGTCTCTTCCCCCCCACCCCTCACTTCTCCCTGGGATTCACCCGCCATTGCCCTAGTTTCTCTCTCTCCCCACATCTGCATTTATTCGCCCTCCTGACCTACACAGGGCTCTGTCCATACTGCATGCAGCTCCTCCACCCCCTCCCTGTGGTCATCTGTACACACCATTTCTGTCCTTTCTGAGAACTGAACATTTTCTGAATTTTCCACTGCACAAAGACTACACCTCTTTTTATACCCCTGAGCCTTCGCCCTCTCACCATCCTGAATCACTTTTCCCCCAGAACATAAGGAACTTTATTTTTTCCCCCTTTTTTTCTGATTATGGTTCCAGCAGCCACTGCCTTGGGTTCAGTCAGGGTCATTTCCACTTTCCTGTGGAAAAATCTACCATCTCACATAAAAGCTAGCAGTCAAAAGGTCTTTTGGCACCTCTGCCTCTCATTATAGTTTGGTTTGCAAGTGAAAAACTCTCCCCTGCTTAGAGAACTTCCCCCTTTTCTTTTTCCCCATGTTTTTTTATAAATACCGTTCTTCATGTTATTCTCCCTGTAGGGCAGTTGAGTGACAAGTATTAGCTGGGGTAAGCTTCAGCCATCGGGAAGCACCATCAAAACATGTTTTTATTTCTCTGGGTTTCTGGAAAACTGCAGCAGAATGTGACAAACGTTAAGCAAAGCTATTTTTAGCAGAGGGCTTTATCCCAGAAAGCTTTTACCAAAACTGTACCAAGCGCATCTTGCTGCCTGGGGCATGCCGCGCTCCGCCAGTGCCCAGGCGGCTGTCAACCATTTCGAGCTCTGACCTTTCAGCAAAAGTCTACCAGAGCTGGCATTTTGCCCCAAGATGAGTTGTGATACCTAGGCTGGAGCAAAGGGGGGGAGATCCTTAAAGGCAAGGAGAAGAAGTCTTTATCTAAAGGTGGAAAGCGTAATCATATTTTTTAGTGACTGGCAGGTGCTGGGGAGGGTTAGCGACAAGGAGGAGCAGCAGGTATACCAGTCTATAACTTCCTTTCCGAAGACAAGGATATAAAATAAACCGAGTGAGAGGATGCCAGTATTCGCATAGAATCTGGCTTGTGTATATCAGCTTGATCATTTCTGGAAATAAGTTTCTTATTTTCTGACCTAATTTCTTACAGGATTAAATCTTGCTCTGTGTTTTGCAGAAGATACCTGTTAGAAGAGCTCAGGCTGCTGTCTCTCTGATGAGGAGTTCAGGATTTTGTTGCAGTTTGGTGTGTTCAAGGTCAGCAGTCAGGCTATGATGGAGCCCACAGGCTCCCTACTAAAAAGAGAGACTTGTTGTACACTGCAGAGCTATTTAACAAGGTCAGTTTGTTCAAGTAAAGGTCTCTTTTTCAAAAAGATTGTTTGTGACACAAGCAATCCCAAATGTTTTCTGCAAACCAAATTTATCATAAAACATCATGTCTGCATGTATATTTGTTTCCAGTACTTTAGAGGTAATAAATACTAGGATGTTAAATCACCATAAAAGAAAAGGGAAATTTTTCTAGTCTTACCAACAGAGCATGTCAGCTGCTTACTGGAAGCCCAAGGAAAAGGAATAGCTCACTGAACTTCAAATAAAACCAAATGCAGGCTAAAAAGATTGGCATTGAGTAAAGAGAAATACAATGCACATATGAAAAGCAGCAACTCTACTTCCTACTTGAAAATTTTATATAAGATTTCTGTAATATGACTGAGCTTCAAATTAGACATCTGTTTAGACAGATTACTTAGCACCTTGGCACAGATGTTCTGTGTTTTTTATTATAGCACTTTAATTAAAGAACATTCATCAGCATTCACTCAGCACAGTTAAGTGCCACTTTGAATAGAGCTGCCCTGGGAATGAGTTCTGCGTGCCATTTGTAATAGCAGCTTTAAATCAGATGGTGATGGCAAATGATTGCCACGAAACCAGTCACAACCTTTTTGCCACTACCAAGTGGAGAAAGAAGTCGGGAGGGGACTTGCACCCTCACATCTGTGCAGCAGATGCTGACACACCTTCCACCCCCCCACTATCCCCAGTGTCCCTGGAGGGAGGGGAGCAGGCACTGAACAAACCAGCAGCTCTGCCCTGCTGCCTCCCCCCGCTGCTTTCTGCTCTCTTCCCACTGGCAACCCAGCAACGTGTGCTTTAGCAGGAAGGGGTTTTCAAAGTAAAAGTGAAGGTGAGGGGAAAAGGTGACACAAAATTTGTCTTAGCTAGGCAAGGTAACTGGGAGTAGTTTAGGCTAGATCCCAGGAAAACTACAGAATGCTATCCAGGGAGGGTATGGAACAGTCCTTCAAAAATATGTGCCAGGTGATGTAGTCCAAAAAATAAATTCTTAAACACTGTGAACCCAGGATAAAAGTTTACAAGTTTAATTCCACATCCCTGCAAAGTATTTCTGGCAATTCAGTGTATTCATCTCACAAACGTTTCATGTCAGCCTCTTGCAGGTGCAGCATGCCTTCCACCCCGGGCTCTGCCTGGCAGAGACCTGCAGAAATGACTGCCGCATACCACAGAAATGTGCTGGGTGTGTTTGATTTGTAGAGAGCCTATAATTTGCTTCCTATCTCTTTTTAAACCCATTACATCCCTAACAATGGAAGCTGTCAGGTGAAGTGATTTTGTTAGCCAAATTTGAGAGACTGCACATTTTATGACCATTAAAGTTTCCTGTAACTTCTCACTTGAATTTTTCCACGTCTAAGAACATGGATTTTTTTCATTTGTCAAATTCCAAAATAAGCATCAGCAGTGATAACAACTTGTCAGCTCAACAGGGAAAGAACTGGGGATTTCTTTCCCGAGTTATTTCTATTCTTTTACTCTAATGATTAAAATGTTTAGTATAAAATGCATAGACAATCTATGTCATTAAGTTGCACTCACACTCTCTCTTATGGCACTCCCATTTTTGACCCCATGGGTTTGGTTTGAGTTACCCGCAGAGGCAGTTCTTCAGCAGTAGGAGGAGAAATATGTTCCCCAAAGCTTAATTTCACCCCAGCAGTTATAGTACTTTTCTAGATTGTGTAAGGTGCACACTTGTTTCAGCCCAAGAGGATGATGAACCTTAAACTCCCCTAAGGCGTAGTGTCACCTTCAGCAGAAAATGCCGACCTGGGTCTAAGTGGGGAGTAGGTTTACAGCAGCCTGAAGCTGGTGTGTCAGCTTTTGCTACCCATACATGTTTTAAGTAGACATATCCATACGCTTATGTTCTCCCAAAGCAGTGCGCTGTTGGGAGGTAGGTAGCTTACCCACCGAGCAGGGAGATCAGTCAGCTAACATGTGTCTTGAGGTCTACCTTGCCAGACAGGATCCCAAGTGGTCTCCTTTTATTAAACTCATAGTTTCTTCTGAAAGTTACTCTTAGTTGGACCCTGCCCTGCCATTTGTGGGTTTTTAAACTGCTGTCAGTATCTAACCGTTAAGGACAGCTGCCTGTCCTTTTCCTCCGTGTTAAGTAGGGCACACAGCAGAGGCTTGGCCGAGAAGCGCAGTGCTCCCTAGTTATTCTGCTGGGGCACCCTCGGGTAACTCGCTGGGGCTTTGTGGCAACATACACCGTAACTCTTTTTAGCATTGTTTCTAAAACGGTTTTGTAAGTCTCGTTCTGCATGTGTCCTTTCTCTTTACTCTTGTGAAGGTTTTTTCTGTCCTATTTTATATCGGTAGAGAAATACAATATCAGAATTCTGCAGGCCCTGTGTGCCCTGCTTCAAATGCTATTTACCTTTTGTAACTACATGAAACAACAAGTTGGATAAATATTTTTCCATGAGGAATGGATGAGAGAAAGATGGAAAGAACAACATGTGACAGGTCTCAGTGAGTTCACTTAATGTATTACTGGAAGGCATTCAAATACTTCAGTAAGAAAAGCAGGCCAAGAGGAGACAAGGATGGAGGTAAGAAGCATTGAGTGTTCATGATAGAAAGAGCTTTTTTGAAACTACTAGAAAGACTGAAGTGACCTTGGTTTTCTTACATACAGGGCAGGATATTTTGTGGGTACAGCTACTTAAAACAGGGTTTAACAGGATCCAGTCTTTAGTTAAATATCAGTGTGGCTGTATGTTAAGATGCCATACTGCAAGAGTAGGTACAGTTTCTCATCAAAGTGTCCTGTTAAAAAACAAAGCGGATAAGAAACCATTTCCTGCCTAATGTACCCGAGAAACCTGATCCTACGGGAAGGTGGCCATTCTGCAGAATAATTCACAGTTCAGTCATTGTTCATTTTTTTAAATTGAAATTCTCTGAGACCAGTGTCATATTCCTGACTTGCTTTGTGCCTTATGGCAGAGTGGAACATTGCCCTCCTTTCAGATGCTAGGCCTGCTATCCCTCTTGCCTCCCACATTTAATCACTCCATCAGCTGTACCCTCGTATTGCATGCTGCATGCACACTGGGATGAGCTGATGCAAGCAAAATACACACATTTGTTTTGGGTAAATTTCCTCTTCCATTTAGTAAGCTGAAGAAAAAAATCAATTAAACCAATTTTGTTTGTTTGGGGCAGGGAGGAAACAGATTTAAGATTTTTTCCCTAAATTTAATCTCAATTTTATTTTGATATTTTCAAGAGAAACCAATTCCGAATTAAACAAAAATCAGAGCATTTCTCAAAATTACCTTCGATTGAAGGCTGAAACTTGAAATGAAGTGTTTTATTCCATCCCCATCAAACGTTCTCTGTCTCAGAAATGGTCTGGAGCTGGAAATTCAGATCCAATGTCCTCAGGCACACAAACTTCTTTCCTATCACCCTCCCTCCTACACTGCCTCACTATAACATTCCCCTGTGGTTTTGCAGATGAACCTTTGAGCCCTGGGGAAATCACAAAATAAGCATTAATCACCTGCAGGACAGGATTCTGTCTTTTTCCTTCACTCAGTGCCATCAGGAGCAGAGACAGCTTCTTCAAAAGACTGGATCGCTGTTTCTGTGCCCTTCAAGCTACTTTGTCCATGACGATGATCCGGTCTGTGTCAGAGTTCATTTCATTTTTTCTGCTTTCTGACATAGTTTCAAAAGTCCTCTTAGGCTTGTATGCAAGCTAAAAGTAACTTAAAGTCACAACTTTTATAAGAGAAAGCATTAAAAATAAAATGCAAAAATCCCTCAGTAGTATTTGCAGCTTGGAAAGAGAGAAGAGAAAGACAGTGGTCCCCATCAGCTTGAATGAACGTAGAGCAAGGCACAGACAAAGCTCTGTCTGCCATCTCACTCCTAGAAACCAGAATGGTCAGCAAAATAAATGGTGACAGATACTGGAAAGGACATGCAGGGCTTAGTTATGTAAGCTTCATGGGTCAGGGAATTTACAGACTACCGAAACCAAATGCCGATGTTCAGACCTGTGATCTCCTTTTTAACCAGCTTGGCTATGGGAGTAGACAAAGAATACAGCAGCCTGCAGTGTTTTGGAGAGGTTTTTTTTTTCCAGTGTGATTTAGTTATTCTTAGTATTAACACAGAAACACAAAAAGACACACCTACATCCAAACAGCAGGAAAGGATGAAGGGTGCTACCTAGCATCCAGATACTGTTAGGAACAATAAACTGTAAAACTGGAGCTGTCTCCAAAGGACAATTCTGACATTCTAGAGACAGGTCTTCAGCAAACTGAAAGACACAGACATAACTTTAGAAGTAATGAATTTCCCTCAGCAGCAGCAGAAGGTATCTCAGTGTGCAAACAGCATCATGGTCAGAGCCTGATCCCTGAAAGAAACAACAGGCTTAAAACAGAAGAGTGGCTGAAAGTTACACATAGTGGCTTACACACAATCCCTTTCTACCAATTCTGTTGCCATTATGGTAAGATTCTGACCCACATTTTTATTTACTCAACAAATTTGTGTCATTGCAAAGGAAAATTCTGAAAATTAATAGATTTATATATATATATATTTTCACAAAAACAATTTATGATCTGTTCTGGAAAAAAAAAAGAAAAAGAAAAAAGTGGGTTTAATTGGCTTCCTTGTTAGAAAATGTAATTTTGAAGCATTGCTGCACAGAGGCATGAATGTGTACTTTGTGTAGAGTTCACTGCAAGTGTGTAAATAATCTTAGAAAAATTGGTGCTGAGAGAATTTTGGTTTGAAAATCAGTTTTCATGACTATGAATATAGAGCTGGTTAGGTTCATGTATTAGAGCACAAAATAACTACTTTTTAAAAAAAGACAGGAGTTCATGCATACGAGGCCCACCAGCGAGATGCCTATGTGCAGAGACACGGAAGACCTTCGCTTGATCGACCTACAGCAAGTGTCCGAAAGAGAAGTGTCCACAAGAGATGTGGAAATACAGATGAAGAGCGCTGTGCCTGTATAATGTCAGTCACTGCTTCACGGGTCACCGCAGGGGAAGAAAAGGAACAATCGGGCTGCAAGACCTGTGCTCTGTACATACTCTTGCCGCTTGGGTTCTGTCTGTTCACTATGTCGTAAATGCTACACTGCCTTCATGAAAATACCAGGTTGCCTAAATAGCACAGCTGGTTAGAACTGTTTCATAGATGATACACGCACGCAGCGTCTTTTTTTTTTAATCCTACAAGGGGTCGAATCTTGCACCAAAAAGAAAACGTGCCGCAGTTCGCTTGAATTTCGGGACAAACTCCTAAGCGGTAAATGCCGCCGGTGTGTTTTCACCTGCAGCAGAACCGAAAGCCGCAGCGGCCCCGGCGATCTGCTGCAGAGCAGC
>NW_010972991.1:15938373-15979419 GCF_000737465.1 Haliaeetus leucocephalus | reverse complement strand
GGGCGCTCAGCGCTTGCTGCACAGCGGCCTCTCGCGGCGCCCGCCGGGGCCGGGGGTCCCCGCCCGGGGCGGGAGGGTGTGCGGAAGGAGCCGCTCCCCGGAGGTTGTTCTCTGTAATTTGGGATTAAAATCTGCTGGTGAGCAATGAGCCCCCCGTCCCCGGCTGTGAACTGCCGTGAGGCGGCTGGTGCTGCGTGCTGAGTTGCGCAGCTTTGAGCATAGGCCAAAGGAGCGGGAAGGGCGATGGGAATGCCTGCTGGCCGACTCTGACCCTTCCCTAAGAGACTCGTCTCAGGTCTGAAAGTCTCACGGTTTTGGCCCCAGCCCAGCAGTCCACCTCTATTCAAGTAAAAGTCACGCCAGCCTGCTACTAACTTCATCGTTAGAGGTAACAATTTCCCGTACTCCAGCGCTCCCCATCCAGAATGTGGCTGTGTGCAGGTGCAGAGACAGGTCCCGCTGGAGAAAGCTCATTGTTCAAGCAAAAACAGGGAGAAAGAGAAACAGGAGCTGTGAAAGTGAGACAACTTGTTGAAGAGTGTAGCATAGGCAATCAGCTGTTAATTTGCCAACAGTTTCGCTCATGTCTCAGATTAGTGTCCCTTCACTAATGCCAAACAGGTACATCCATCTTCATCCATGAATGAACAAGTAAGCAATAAAATGTGTTCTGCCAGAAATCAAGGAAGATAGGAAACTACGTTTTCCCTTTCACACAGTTTGCATTTATCTGACCAAATTCAAAGTCCGTTCTGTGGACGTGTAGATCTGTGAATGCCGTGTGTTTAACACTTTGCTTTCATCATTTACAATTTACCGAGCTGTTCAGTAAATATTATTTACACGTGCTGCAGCAACCCAAGCTTCAGGACTGGTTCTTCAGAAGTACATCCTAGAAGCGGATCCTTCAGGTAACAGAGCACATTCTGCAGCATGCCAGCACCATCAATCTCAATGAAAATCCATGGACTGACTACCTCTGGATTGAGCCCTTGAGGCATATTTTACAAACACACAAGTTTGGTCATCCATATTAGCATAGCAGCCAGCAGCACTTGAGCTGGGAATAGTGTTGCATCATGCTGGAGATTGAATAACCTTTCAATAAGCATGGTTTTTGTCCTTAAGACTGTAGACAAATTGAAATCAAAGTGTGAGTAGTGTGTGAGACTAACATGAGAGGCACACAGACTGTAGAATGAGAAACGAAACAGTAATAACCCCACATTTTAGCTGAACTGCCATACCAATTCTATAGGAGACCTGCACTGTCTGGATCTAGAACTAGACCATAACTAAAGTTTCATCCCAGCTGACAGTCCCCATTTGTAGTGTCTCCTAAACTGTTGTGAGAGATCCTCTATTTGTTATCACTGTCTTGGAAAACAACTTCAATGTACTGTCAAAGTTCCCAGCCTCAGGGACAGAGGGTGTGCAAAGCATGCTGCCCGCCCCTAAAACGTGGCAGTGGAACTTGGTAGAAACTAGAAGAGTGGCCTGGGATAGGTCTTATTCAGTAACATGCCTTCCGTGTGCTGACGTCTGCTTTGCCCATCACGGGTTGACTGATAGTAAACTTTTTTTGCTCCCGATAGTTCTGCCAAGCCATTCCTGACAATCCTGTACGCTGCATAGACTGAATCATATAGGTTGAGTAGTGATACAATAAACAAAACATGATTATTTGAACAGTTTTCCATTTAATTTCCAATTTTGTTTCTACAGTAGAGGCTGGATATGCCAAACAGATCTCTGTAAATTCTTTAATACTTGTAAAAATTGTTCAAAGTTCAAGTTCCCGAAGCTGAGGGGCTTCAGCCAACATTGTGCAGCAGTACTCTGGATACTTATTTTGGCCAAAGAATTTTTCCAGACATTTGTTTTGTATGGCCCTCATTTTTCCCCTGGACTTTTAAAGTTAATAACAAGCAATTTTTAATAATTTCAGCTCATGAGTCTTGGTGTATTTATTCAACAACATAAAAGAGCTGCTCATCATCCAGTTTTGTTAGTGTCTCATAGCTCTAATCTTGACCTAGTTTGTGAATGTTTTATTTATCGACAGTGGGCTATGCAAACAGCCTCATCTCGGAGGGATTGCAAACACAGGCTTAGTCCAAGAGGACGCAGCTTCTCCAGCGCACCCCCCACCTCCCCCATTTTTGTTTTTGTCAGCTACTCCCTCCCTCCTAAAAGGTCTTTCAAGCTTCATTTTTCCTTGACGATGTTTCTGTCTTTCTTTCATCAAGAAACATTGCCAACAACATATACTTAAAATTAATTTCTCCTTTCTCCTATGAACTATTGACTACAAATCACGCGCACAAATCTTGCAGCATTCTTGGGAAGTGTCTGTGATGGTATGACTCATTTCTCAGCTGAGATTGCAAATACTTTGCAAGCTGGGGCTTTGCATTTTTCTCATCTTTCAATAAAAATAATCCAGGGAAAGAGACAGTCTGGAGCATCAAGGAAAGAGGAGCAACAGAAACTCCGAAAGTAAGTTGAGCACATACCACTAGCTTCATCAAAATCCACATGTTAACACTGTAAATTTGTTGCACTGGGCTTCCTGGTGCTTTATGGCACTTCTAATTTAGAGAACAGACAGACTTATTAAGTGGATGAAAAGCTGGACATGAGCTGACAATGTGCGCTCACAGCCCAGAAGGCCAACCGTATCCTGGGCTGCACCAAAAGAAGCGTGACCAGCAGGTCGAGGGAGGTGATTCTGCCCCTCTGCTCCGCTCTGGTGAGACCCCACCTGCAGTACTGCATTCAGCTCTGGGGTCCTCAGTACAGGAAAGACATCGACCTGTTGGAATGGGTCCAGAGGAGGGCCACGAAAATGATCAGAGGGCTGGACCACCTCTCCTATGAAGACAGGCTGAGAGCTGTGGTTGTTCAGCCTGGAGAAGAGAAGGCTCTGGGGAGACCTTATAGCAGCCTGCCAGTACCTAAAGGGGGCTTATAAGAAAGATGGGGACAGACTTTTTAGCAGGACCTGTTGTGATAGGACAAGGGGTAACGGCTTTAAAATGAAAGAGGGTAGATTTAGGTTGGACGTAAGGAAGTAATCTTTTACAATGAGGAGGGTGAAACACTGCAACAGGTTGCCCAGAGAGGTGGTAGATGTCCCATCCCTGGAAACATTCAAGGTCAGGCTGGACGGGGCTCTGAGCAACCTGATCTAGTTGAAAATGTCCCTGCTTATTGCAGGGGGGTTGGACTAGATGATCTTTAAAGGTCCCTTCCAACCCAAACTATTCTATGATTCTATGATTAAACCCTTCATGTCAACATCTGAGAACATTCTTCAGCCAAAAGACCAAAAAAACAAAAACCAAAAACTGCAGCCAAAGAAAAAACCTACATAGAGCCACAGAAGGGTTTTTCGCCATTTAGTTCTAAACCAGAACATGACGTTTCATAGTTGCACATAGAAAGAAACTAGCCATTTACACCCTCTCCCTTTTGCTATACCTTTACAAGAAACTCAGGGAGGTGGGCTCCCAGCAAATTCTGAAACTACTCAGACAGAAGGTGTCTGCTTTCAGGCTAGCCATAATACTGTTTGCAATACCAGAGTAATGCTGTACCTAACAGCCACTGCCTGAGAAAACCAACACCAAATGAGAGCAAACAGAGACTTCCACTGCAGGAGAAGTTATTTCGGGGACAAATGTAACAGGCTTTAAACGAAGCAAATTGACCCAGGAGAAGTGAAATACTCCTGCCTGCAGAGTGGCACAGGTCTCCCCCAGAGAGAGCTACAAAGCCTCATGGACTCCCTGGGGAGGCTCGGGTCACCACCCTGAGACCCTGGGTCAGGCTTGGCCACGGCGGCGCCTCAGAGCTGCTTCAGCTCTGAAAAACCTCCAGAAAGATACTACAGCTGCTACAAATTCCCACAAGAAAAAGGAGCCATGGCAAGAAATGGGCAGAGCTTGGGGGCGAGGGTGGAAAAAAGAAGACAACTCCTAATCTCTCTAACCAACCATCTCTCTAACCAGCCATGGCTATTCTGACTCTTGGCTCCCCATGTGGTCTCAGAGCAGGTACTGCCTCCCTCTGCCCATAGCATATTTACGCATTGAATTTACTTTACTATTTTCTCGTCATGTGCCCAAGGTCCACCTTCTGCCCAGCTCTTTGTCTTTACCTCTCCCCCAGCTGTTACCTTCTCAGCATCTCATCAGTATACACTTTCAATTCCCTTTGAGACTATTTATAAAGGTGTAAAGGAACATAAATTCACAATATTCCCCCAAATATATTAGAGGTTTGACTACTTCACAGCATAGTAAAACTGGACTCATACAAAGAGGCTTGAAAAGGTCAAATTCTGTGAATATCCAGTTTTTAACTACATTATATTTGGCTTTGCTTATACTCTTTTTTGTGTTCATTTTGTCAGGCTATACTAACAAATGAGTTTGCTGATATTATTTATGGGATAGTAAATCTTATGTGCAACAACATAAAATTCATGCTAATGAGCAGAAATCCATCACTGATCTGTATGTTCAGTCAAAACAAAAATAAATATCTGAGACTGTGAATATCAAATTCTTAATAAGTCCTGAAGATACACAATTTGAGGATTAAATTATTCATAAAATTTCCACTGACTTCAAATAATAAGTATATTTGACAAATTTGTAACTCATTTGTGGTTAATTTGTGAATGGGAAAAGGTGAAAATTGCCATATATGTGATTCTTGCAATTTATTTCAAATAATAACCTCCTAATTTTAATCAATTTAGACTCTTGAAAGTTTGCTAATGAAGCCCACTTCAATTAGTTTAAAGAAGATTTTATCACATTCCAAATTGATTTACACTGATATGATTTCCCTGCAGTCAGTGGAGCTAAACTGATTTATTCCTGATGAAGATCTAGCTTGCAACAAGGTACTAGAGATGGGCTGCACAGAAAGTGCTCGCAGCTGGAGGTGCCTGCGGTGGTGCCCCTGGGGCAGGGGAGCTCTGGCTGGTAGAGAATTCATGCGGTTATTTCCATCACACCTTGGGTCACTGCTCCTCTGCACATCCAGTGAAAGAAGGGTTTGTTGGGTGTAATCCTGACCTGGCATGGAGATGACACAGTGGAATTCATTGCACCCATCTCATTTTATTTTGAGCATCTGAGGGTCACAGAATAGGAATCTGTGGATTTCTCCATGCTACAACCCTTCAGCACAGTGAGATCTCAAACTTTGCAGTGAAGATGTCACTCCTGTAATACATTTAACATGTACTAACATGTAATTTCATCTTAACAGGCACTCAGTGAGGGATGCCTTATTTTTATATAAACCTTTTTACAAAATCTTTGCACTCTCAACCAATTAAATGGAATTGGAAAGAGAGAAGAAAAAGTGAAGAACAGAAAGCAAAACCAGAAAGAGAAATGAAGAAATTAAATCCAGGAGGAAAATAACAGAGGAAAAGGAGACAATTAATAAATATAATTAAGTGTGAGTTGAAGATGTTAATGAATGTAGTGGCACTGTGGTCATCAGCAGAAGGCTATAGCATTCAATAGAGATTGTCAGCTTTTGTGATTAAAGTCTCCTAGAAAAGAGTTTGTCATTAGATGTCTGCCCTTGTTCTGCCCTTACATCATCTTTTTTCTTATCCTCACAGCCCTCAGCCATGCTGCCATTCAGTTCCCTGGGGGTTTTGTCCCCTGTCCTCTTCTCTTCTGCTCCCTCCCAGCCACATTTCTGCTTCTTTTGCCATCCCTATGGCTTGTGCAGAGGCACAGCTTGCCCAGCCAGGCCTTCTGCACCCAACAGCAGAAGCGGGCTTGCCTCTCTGTTACTCACAGGTGATACTAAAGAGAGCAGAAGGACAGCTGTAACACCCTCCCTGCTTCCCCAATTCTGCATGAACAGGCCCCCAAAGGAGAGGGAACGATTTTCTTCCATCTCCTGCAGTTACCCCTGTTGGCTGCAACCCTTTCAGAGGCAAACGTTGGGAAAGCAGTCAGGTACCCAGCGCTCCGCACCGCCCCATGCTGGGAAATGATGTGCATCCCTTGGGTGCATATCCAGGAGCCACTGCAGCCTGTTATGCACACTCTTTGTCTTGGAAATTTATGATTAATAGTAACTTGTGCTGTAAGCAATCTCAAGATTGAAACCTCTTTTTAACCACAAGCTATGTCTCTCCACCCCCAATCTAAGTACACAAAATAAGGAGGAGGCTGGGAGGCACCGACAGCTGGGGTGGTTTGCCCAGCACAGGTCAGTGGTGGTGGCAAAAGCAGAAAGCATTTCTCCTGCCCTCCTCTGTCTATTTACTGAGATCGTCCCCCAATAAAGCGAATAATTTATAGCTCTGCATATTGCTAAGCCATTACAGCTCTGGGCTTTTACTCTGGATCACAAAAGTACGTCAGAGGGTTGAATTGATTATATTAAATGACATATCATCAGATGTCTTTTGTGCCAACGCTCTCTTCTCCTCCACTGTCCCCCACACCCCTGCCAATGACTCACTGATTTCTGAAGTAAGGAAGAGAAAAAGAATGAGAAGGGAATAGTAACATTGCTTCTTTAGATCCCGATTACCAATGCAGATCTTGGATTTGTCTTATAGATGGTGTTTGGCTTCTAGCAAAGTTAGTGACTACTACTGCTCTACGTCAATGTGGGGGAAATCAGTTTGACTGCACAGATCAATGGCTCCGACACAAAAGCCTTCTGCATGCAGGCTAAACAAAGATCTGTTAAAATGAACCATATAATCCATGTTCAGAGAGCTGAAATTCTCAGAAACTAGCTAGTATTTAAACCAGACCCTCGGTGCAAATAAATCTCAGTATCTTCAGCTGGAACCGACAGAAAAGATCTAGTGGATTTCCTAGAAAAATGACAGTCTGCTGTTTGGGAGCTGCCAGAGAATGAGGATGTTTCCTGTATTGATTGATGCTATAAAATACTCACCCACAACCAACTCAAGGGTACTCCTTCCAAGAACACAATGCTTGTGACTTTAGTGGAAATGAGAGATAAGGAGAAGATCCTTCAGGCAGCCTGGAAAGAGAGAAGCATTGAATTCCAAGGGCAAGTGATAACAATTTCTCCAGACTTCAGCCAAAAGATACAAGAAAGAAGGAATTGGTAGAACTCTAAAAAGCCTTTGTAGATTTTAAATCCAAGGCTGTCATCTCTTCTGAAACTGGGAGTTCTACATGAAAATAAAGATTACCTCCTCCGGGATGCAGATTGAGGGAAACAGTTTGTAACAGATATTACCCTTCTTGTTGCCCTGGGGTGTTCGGATGGATTAATTCCTCGCGTTTTGCTGGCAGAGCCCAGGTAGCGAGTCCCGGTGACGTGCAGAGGGACCCGTGGGAGTTACAAGCAGTCCACCAAGTCTATTCCATCATGGGACTGAGACAGATGGTACAGCTGCCAAAGCTGGCAGGGCCAAGCATCTGGTAAATGCGTTGATTTAAAGCAGTTCTCAGGCAGTGGCCACTGCAGTGGCTGAGACGAGCACGGTTCAGAGCTGCTTCCCTGGCTGGAGCCCATGGGGGAGCCGGGGCAGTATTGCCACAGCCTTTTCTTGGAAGCGAGTACCAAATGTTTTGGAAGATGAAGAAAAGCAGCCTCCCTTCTGGGCAACCTGTCAGGGACTGCTGATATCGGGGAGGGAGTCAGTAATGTGGAAGGTTACTGCTACCACTATTTCACAATGATGTGTAGATTCCTCCAGGAAGGCTCTGGTCAGGCTTTCATTTTATTTCTTGGCTTTTTCAGCATCTTCTGGCTCTCCCTCTCTCTTTTGAATAAACAATGTCTGTTTTAAATATAACTATAGTTCAGCTTCTGACTATTCATAGCCAGAGATGAGTAACGATTTCCTGGGGTACAAAGAGCACACGGGGAGAGTTTACCAGCCCAAACCTGAGACTACAGCTTTTGTGGCTCCACCCCAGCTAGTTTTAGACTGGCAGTGTGGAGGGCTGGGCACGTTGTTCTCTGTTTTTATTTGGACTCTGAGACAGCTTTTGTCCCCATTTTTCTATAATTGTGTTGGTATCAAGTGATAGCACACTGCTTAAGGGCCACATAAATACAACTTTAATGATACCAAGTCATCAGAAGACCGATGGGAGGGGACTGAGGAAAAGATTACAGGCTTGCAAAAAGTACTGCAGTTTTTTAATCTGCATGGACAGCCCCAGAAAAGGCCATGAGCCTACTATTAAATGCTGCTGTCGTGCCCAAGAAAGAGAGCACCCATGAGCTATGAGGCCATATTAGCCCAAACACCAAAGCCATTCCCACAAATGCAATGGGAGGCAGCCCCTCAAATCCATAGATACTCTTCAAAAGTACACCGCACCACTCTGGAGATGTAATTATTTACACGGAGAATTAATTTCAGCAGAAAACAAATACTTCTTGTGTGTGTCAAGCCCACGATGCTAGAAAATTACTGCTGACAATGCTGTCAGGAAAACTCTCCCAGTACGCCTCACCTGAAAGGCTAAGCGAGACAGCATGCTTGGTGGTCAGATACTGGAGGATCAATATATAACTGTAAACCTTGTCAGTTTTTACAGCTGAAAGCTTCTTCTTCACCAAAAAATCCTTGTGAAGTGGCCACCCTGCCAACAGCAGTGAGATCACTCTGCTTCTGCCAGCCCTTTCTTGGATAAAAACTCTGCAAATGAGGCCAGAGTTTGCCTATGCCTTTTAGTCATGCAGTCTCCTCCACCCTACAGGTCCCTTCATTTCTGTGACTTTTGGTTTACCTAAAGGATTAATGCTTGATATAGTAGGGCCTGGTTTGCACCTTAAGAACTGAGGAAATTTTTGCACGTTGATAAAATTTGACATGTTTTATCTGTGCCCTGCCATCAGAGTACTAATGGGAATCCAAATGTTTTTAGAACTTTTTAACTGCCACACAAACCGTCAGGAGAGATACCCTATCTTTAAATCAGAAAATAGCTTCTTTCCTGCTATCTTATCAAAGAGCACCACATAGCCCTACAAAATGTATCCTGGCCAAACTACTAATGGGGAGATGTTTACATACTAGACGGGAAGCTATAAGACCCGATTTGGGTAATCATAGGAAATGAGAGAAGCAAAGTGTGGTGGAGAAGGCATTCCAGAAGTGATCTGAAGAGGAAAGAAATTTGGATATGAAGGCTCCTCTTAAAAGCATCAGGAGAATGGATAACCAGGCTTGATGAATATGAGTGGAAGAGATGCAGTGACCACTGAGAAAGTGATTATTTCACTGGTAAGTAGAAGATCATGAGAAATTTGTTAATATTAATTTTATTTGTCAGTTTGCCATTTCCCCATCATTTATGTTAAACAACATACGTAACAGTTTATGTAAGTACGGACAAAGAAGAGCTAAGGATTTGTGAATTAAAGGAAGCACACATGGACTGTATATATTTGTATGTAATACACTACTTTACCCTGAGACAGAACAATGGGAAAAGTCAACAGATTTTGTTTAAAAAAATAAAAGAAATTAGAAGATACTTATGCTTCTAACAATCCAAGAATATTGGCATATAGAATATAATTATATATGAATTTGTAATTTTCTGGTTACTCTTTAAAAGGTGTAGTTGATCCTTACTTGGAGAGAGAAATAACAGTATTAATAATAGCCAAAAGCACAGCTCTGATCCTCTGCCCTTGGTGTTTTAGTGATCTCATAGATGAAGAAAGGCACTGCTCCACCCCATAAAGTGCATGGGCCGCAGTAGGCTGATGGGACTTTATCCCTCTCACCTCCTTTTGCTCCTGTGTTTTTCTCACTTCAGCTGTCAGGTCCTCTCTCTCATCCTCCATGTCTTGCTTTGGTTTTGACATGGTGGATTCCTACCTCCATCAACCCCATGAGTGCCAGCTGTTGCTACCTACTTTTACCTTTTGCCAGAAGCATCTTCCCTCTCTCTCCTACGCTGCCCCCAGGCTTGGGAGATATCTGAGACAATGGTCTCCTTAACCTCCATCCTTAAAACCCCTTTGCCTTGGTGTCCACAAGACAATCTGATGCTGTTGGTACGTCGATAACTTTGTCCATGACGTGCAATAATTGTCTTGTTCCTTCAAACCTCTCTATATCCATCTGACTAATAGGGCATGTAGGGTTCACTCCTATTAATTCTCTTGCATTTGTAGAGCTCCTGGGACAAGCCTCTGACCGGAGCTGGGAGACACTACCTCAGTCGCCTATATATTGCAGCAGAAGTATGTGGTCTTTGTGTGCAAGAAAGCCCACTCCTGATCTGAAAGTTTAAATATAGAAAAGACAGAGTGTTTTATCCTTGCCTTACAGAATATCCACTTGGATTTAGGAGCCAGCTCAGAGAGCCTTGTTCACTCGCTGAGTTCAGCATGGCTGTAATGTGCTTAGTTACAGTCCTGCTCTTGAAAAATTGATTCCACTTTCAGAAATATTACCAATTCTTGGGGCGTTCTCCACTGTAAATATAAGCACTATTGCAAAAACCTGGGAACCTCAATGATCTTAAGCGTCCTTTCCAACCTAAATATTTCTATGATTCTATGAAATCACGAAAACCATGGTCAGCTTTATAAATGTGCTCATCAAGTGGTCCAGTTCCCGTGAAGGGAAGGAGCACAAGCCCCAGGTATCTGCAGGCTCATTTCACCCAGACTGCTCTAGTCCAGGAATATCTCAGAAGAAGAAATTTTCTTACGTGTTTTTGTATACTTGTTACAAACCTGTTGTAAACAATACTGAAAAACAACATTTCTCATCAGCTCAACCTTTTCTGGTTTGTTTTAAATACAACTGGCATCCCATAATGCTCTTCCTCCTTCTCCTGCGTGTGGCCAGCACCGAAGATACATCCAGAACTTCACACCTGAGAGAGACTCTGAGCCACGTAGCCATCAAGGCACCATGTGCCCTGAGACCACTTCATCCAGGACCTTAAAATGGAGGGGTAACAACCCTGTGTGTCCCTTGGTAAAGAAGCCTTTGTAGGAATCTAGCCGGCAGTCAGGAGGCGTGGGCCAGCACTTCTGGGTCCAGCTGAGCTAGCACCAGGCTTGAGCAGCCAAGGGGTGAGTGCCTCTTCCCTGGGCACAGCCGTGCTGAAGTCCATGCTGCTGTTACTTCCCGCGTTGCTAGCTAAAGGATGCTGGCTGAGAGGTATGTGCTGCATACTGTGAAAAGGTTTTTAAAATCCCATCTGTTTTTCTACCCAAACTATAGAAAGCATAGAAGGGTAGAACGAGAATGAGGGGAAAAGGAAGAAATCCCTCCCTTCAACTATAAACAGTCTTTTTAAAGACTGTTTTTAGTGTGTAAGGTAAGTTTGGATTAAATATGAGGGGGTTTTATTTGCCTGGTTTTTGTTACTGTGTTGCTGTCCATTGCATGATCAGGTGTGGGAGCATCCTGTGACCATCACACCCTGCATCAGGCTGGTTATTTCTATGAGAAGGGAATGTCGCAGGTCCAAGTGGTAGTGACAGGGTCCAGGAGCTTCTCAAACCACGGTACCTGCTGCCGTGAGCGCACAGCGTTTTATTCTGATCTTGCTTTTTATAGTCAAAATTCAGACCAATATGTGCATATGCAGTGACAACAACAGAAAGCAATTAACGGGAACCCAGCTGGACTTACAAGCCACTCTTCCCCATGATATAGCCTAGTTAAACATGTCCGTAAATATACTTTGCTACTAAAGAGAATGTAGGAGAAAAATACATGGCATATGTTAGTCATATCACTTAGTGTTCTCCTTAAAGATTCTCATATACAGTGGTGAGGAGGGCAGTATAAGAACATGAATAGAATAGAATAGGGTAGAATAGAATAGAAAAGAATAGAAGCAAAGTGGCTTGTGAAGTGAAGAAAACCAATCAGTGGCCATAAAAAAAATGAAATATGGACATGTCTGTGTCTATGGTGTGCCATAAAATGAAGACACCTAAAACCTCAGAGAAAGAAATCTTCTGGGGTTTGTTTGTTTTGTTTTGTTTGTTTAATTTAAAAGAGTAGGTTTTAGGAGGTTTTTTAAGAAGTTCTGTTAATCTTCATCTGGACGCTAGATGGGGATCTTGAGTCAGCCATGCAAGAGACTCCTTTATCCTGCTTTTTCGTTATTTTAATCTGTTTTATCATGGACAAAGTACATGCAATGCAAGTTTACTCTTCAGGCATTTATATTTTTATTAAGTTTTTTTTGGGGGGAAGGGTAATCTGCAGTAAATAAATATTTACTTTTAAACATACAAGTTTAATTAAGGTTACACTGCATCTTTCAAAAGAGAAGGGAATGCATCTGGAACTGTAGAGCACATGCTCTTCTTCGTCCTAATTATTTGTTTAATTCCAATGGCACATTACAATTGTTTTCTCACTTTTCAGTGCAGGATGCAGTTTACAGTGACAATTCTCTCACCGCCATGTAACACAGATTATGACAAGGGGAAAGACGGCAGCATCGCTCACTTGTGGCAGTACTAATGACCCAAGCATTGTTATTTCCATAAAATGGGATCTTTGTGTGCTAACTAAACCTGAGCAATACAACTGTGCAAGCCACTTTCCTTCAATCTTCCCCAAATCTCCGTATGGCTTGTACGCACGATAATAAACTAATCTCTCTTGTTAACATGTTGTTGTTTCTTTAATAAGTACCTCTTCCTTTCATGCAATGTCAAGCTCAGCCATAAAATGTGAATCATATTCTGAGCCATTGTCTTAAATAGTTCCTTTCTTGATGGATTCTTTCTCCTCCCTTCAGTAAACTGGGCTTTGCAAGTTGCTTTGCAGAGTACCACATGCAGCACTGACCTCAAGCCTTCAGACAACGCTACGGACTGGCCTTCACTAAAATGAGTTTGGCTGTCTCAGCTCATTTCGTAGGGACACGCTGGTCCACACCATGTAACATGCAGTTTAGGATTGTTGCCAGTCTCTGCCCAGAAGATACCCAGAAAGGAGTGAGTGCAAGGGCTGAATGACTTCTTGCTGCATCTGTACAGACAGGGTATATCCAAGGTGAAATGGGATCAATCCTCGGGCAGCAGAAAGGAGAGACGGTAAAAACCACCAGCCCTGCAGTGGGCCTGTTGTTCTCAGTGCCTCATGCCATTAATGTTGGAACACTCTGTACTGAAACATGCTGGTGGACGAATAATTCGTGCTGCAGAGAAACAAGCCGAACACCGAATCAGTTCTTTTAAAAGGATCAATTTTTAGAATGTATTATAAATAAACAATTGTTTCTCGATATGGGGAGTGATTTTATTTGATGGCACACAGTGCTGCTTCTGCAGAGCAGATTGCTCTGTCAGAGCAAAGAGAAAAAATAATATATTAAAGACATGAGATGCATGAAAAATGTCATTAAATAAGTCTTTACTAGCCTTGAAATGGGGATGGTTTGCATAATTGATTAATCATAAGGGGACATTTTTGGTCACAGAAATTATCATTAGTAGAGCTCCAAAGTTAAATAATCTTTATACTAATAAAAAATGCCATTTTCCCCTCAGATCTTTCCAAGATCTGTTCTTTCTTTTAGTCTCTCTGACTTTTACAGGCCTTAATAATTGAATGATATTTAACTAGAAGTGTGGGAGATGAAACCATTGTGAGCAAATTTATCCCCACGGCACTCTGCAAGAGCACGCTCGAGCCCAATCCTGTGAGCTCAGCTGTGATGTTCCACCTGCCTGCACCAGCAGTTTGGATCTGGACTTTTCCCTCCAAACTCCGTGCAATGGGAGCTCCCTGAATTTCCTTCTTTTAAAGGAAAAATATAATCATGCCAAGCAGCATCTTTGTGCACCCTTTTTCATGCTGGTGTTAAAAGGCAACTCTCCTGATTGTTCCAAAAATTATTCTGACAGATAATTTCACCTCCTTGTGAAACTGTGGGCTTGACAAACAGGAACACATGCTTTGTGAGACAGTTTGTGGTCCTTTAGGATGAATGTCACTGCATCTAATTCAGAGATATAAAAATAAGTATTTTTCTATTGCCAAGAATTTAATTAAGGGAAACAGCTTTAGAGACACAGTTCTCAGAAGGATTTTCTTTAGCCTGCTTTCTTTAAGGCTGTTTTACATTGAATAAAACAGGGATTGCCTGGAGCAGGAATGGGTTAACCAAAGCTTGCCATACCTGATTTCATTAATGAAAAATAAATGGAGTATAGGTCCTAGCCTGGTCCCACACAATGAAGTGGCCATCTTCTCTACTTCTCATTTACTGCAAATCTGTCAGGAGGTACAAACGGTTGGAAATCACATCCACAACAAAAGGAGGAATGCAGATGTTTGGCATCATACAAAAGACTTTCCTATTTGGTATTTTTCTATGGCCAGTTTCATTTGGTTTATTTAACTGGGAAATGATCCTTAAATTGAGACATATAGTACCTTCTTATCACAAATGTCCTTCTCAGGACATCTCTAATCAAGTGTTGCAGTACACTGCAAACAGGAAAACGTGGTCAAAAGCTCATTTATTACTCCAATTTTTTAATGTGAAAATAGGGAAGTATTCATATACCTTAGTAACGTATTGTAATGGCTTCCAAACATGAGCATAAAATTAATACCAGTCTGTAAAACTTTCTGATTTTGTGTTTGTGTATTTATATATGGAACATGATATATATGTAAACACAAGCTCACTATTCACACTAGCTTATATATGTACTGAACATAATTACACAGAATTGAATATTGATACATATGGGAAGTACCTGGAGTAAATATTTAAAGGACAATGCAATGGATTTATTTAAGAGAGAATTTCAATGCATTTAGATATTAATTGTACAAAACCAGGATTTCCTTCATGAGTAATAGTGGTCATATGTATAACTGTAATGCAATGTGAGGAACTGTTCTCTAAATCTGTAGTTATAGTTAGCCAAGTTCAAAGCTGAGTCTGAAGGTTTTGAAGCAAACCAGATTTTCAGTTTCTTACCAGTTGTTTTTAGTAAAGTGGAACCAGAGCAATGCAGAGATTTACATCTTTTGAGATTCCATGGGGCAAATTTATATACACCTTTGGCTGTAAAGAACACATATGGCGATACTGAATACGGTAACTAGTGCTTAAAAAACCCTTACCATTCTCCTCCAAATTTGCTTCTATTGTATCTATATTTTATCAGCTCAATTTCTCAAACTGAGATAGATATATATATATATATTTTAAATTTCTTGAGATTTATTTCATTCAGGTATGTAAAGCAAGCATATTTTAATCCTGTATATGTTTTAAAAGATCTCCTCCGTAAGCAGGGATTTGCAACCTAGGCAAAAAATGTTTTGTGTGCTTTTTTATCAAGCTTTGATGATGGCTGTATTGAAGTTCATCTCCTTCTGCCTCTGTTTTGGTACTCTTTTCTGTATCAGCCTGCATTGGCTGTTCACTATTATCAAATATTTGTATGAACAGGAACACATTGCAATGCCGCAATATGCTCAACCAGTGTGACATATATTTATTTTGCATTTTGTGTCTGAGGTTTTGCGGTAATTTAGTCTCTAGACCCTCAGCTGAGATTTACTAACATGGTATGACTGCATTAGAGGTGCAGAGACACCCCTCCCTTCTGAATCGACCTGCCAGTATGTTTTAATAACAATCCTAAGAGCTCATTGAATGCTGTGATTATTTTTTTTCCCCAAAGAAGTTGTTCAGCAGATATATCCTTTCTTCCACTTCATGTTTTCCTTGTGTGCTCCAGTTCAAGAAAGGTTCCCACCTTCTGCATTTAGGCAAGTTCTGAAAAGCATACTTTAATTTTGACAGGCTCGAGCATTTTTTTTTGTTTTTAACTTGGTGTGAATATTCCCAGGAAATGAATAATTATTTAATATTTACATTATGAATGCATGACAGCATGCATACTATCATGACATTTAAAATAATCAAATATTTACAAACATAGTAGTCATTTTTGTCCAGCCCTGGAAGAAACCAGAGTTCAGCTGGTGTTAGGGGGAATACTTTCCCTTAAAAATATGAGGTTATCATGGTCTCAACCCATGTAGGGTACTAAAAATCCATTGGATAGCAATGACTTTCAATCACAAAAATACAGGTTGCCTTCAGACTAGTGACCTAGCTAAGATGGGATCTGTATTCTATTATCACTCCCTAAACGACCTAATCATGCATGGCACTTTATCACCCTTCATATCCCAGTGTGTTATAATATGCTGCTAGATCATATAGCACAGGATACTGCAGCCTAACGTGTTATTCCTGTATTTGTTATATATTTACTACACCTTTATGAAAGAGAGGTCTAGCCTACTGGTCTTGCTGCAAACTATAAGAAAAATAAAAACAAAATAAAAGGGACTTTTCCTGAGACAGTACAATTAAACCCCCAATAGAACGAAATTTCTCTCCTCGACACGTGGAGGTCCATATAGCCAGACAGGACTGACTTCAATCTACCTCGTCATGCACATTCTCCTAATGTGTATTAAATGTACATTGATTCAGTCAGCTGCTGATTCAGAAGCCTGAGTGAATTGTCCATGGAGGGAACAGAATATCTCTACCTGGAAAGACCGGAGTTGTCCACAACCTACTAGGTTAACCTATGCATAGAAAGCCCACGTTATTTCTGGCAAAATTCTGTTCAATACAGATACTTTTCATGGAAAATCTGTTTCCAGTATTGTGCACATGCCACTATCCCCTCTCTTGTCATAGTTCAATGCTGACATAAATCTTTTTCTAATAAAATGAACTATTCAAATTATTTCTTTACTGAATGATGTCTGAAACAGATGTATTTTAATCTGCTGGGCATAGAAAATGAAATTTACATGTCAGTGAGGTCTTTCTGGTTAATAAATGTTTTAAAAGAGAGGAAGCAGGAAACTAAATATATGTAAAACTGCACTGCTTTGCATAGAGTGTTTTTAGCAGAAAATACAATATTCTAATACTAAATTATATCTTATTTATGAAACAAAAAGTATATACATATTTTGTGATAACAAATATCATCCCTGTAGGGGTGTCATATAAAACATTGGAAAGAATTCTGATTTCACCAGCAATACTTTCCTTGTGATACTCCCTGTAATATTTTTCATGCGAGAACAGCATCTGCACAAAGCATTTTGTTTATTATCTCTGTGTGTGTGTAATTTTGAACTCATTATGTTTTCCTATTATTTTAGCTGTTTACATAGCACCAATTTTAGTACATTACTGCAGCTTTCTCTTACTCTGAGAGAGCTGGATCCAAAGACCACTGAAATCAGTGGAGGGACCCTGCTAGCTGAAGTTGTCTTGCTCTTGGGGATGGAGGTTAAGACAACAAAGAGGTAGCTTCAGTGTTCCCTGGAGATTCAGATGGGTTTCCAAATAATCATGAACACTTCTAAAAATAGCTGGCTGTGTTGTTGAATTTTTAAGTTTCCCATCACAATAGTGTTACTCATTTTGTAGTGTTATTTAGTAGGCAGGTGAAGAGCATACCTATTAAAAATGAAGCTTTAAACCCGATTTACTTTACTGTCTGAACTGTTGCCAAATTTGATAAAGATGCAATAGCAGAGTTAGCCTAAATTGCTTGTATGGAAAGCCCACAGACAGCCCCTCAAAAGGAGGGCTGCCTGGCTGGGCTGTGCCACGCGCCGATATCCTCAAACAGGTCCTTCTCCCAGCCCCTTCCTCCCTCCCTCCTCTCCTTCCCCAGTCCCCACCGCTCTCCTCCCGATAATTAATAACAACAACAATAACAATAAAATGAAATAATAATAATACTACAATTAAGTAAGAATAGAAAATAATCTCTCTGTGCTCAACACGCAAGGGATTCATCCCCGGGAAATAAAGTGGTAGCTGAGGTGACATGAATTGTGCCTCAAGAAGGACAATGCTTTGAGAGAGTCTCTTTTCATCAGTCAATGGTCGGACAATGCAGGAATTCTCTCCTGAACACACCTCTTCTCCCTTAAAAAATGGGACTTCAACAACACAGTAGAAATCATTCCCCAAGCGTCTCAATAAAGAACTCAGTTGTTATCTCATCCTGATTAAAAAGTGCTTGAGTCTGTATAAGTTTTCAGCCAGAGGAACTCAGCAATGATGTCCACGTTCATTTTTTAACAATTAGCAACTCTGAGCCTCAGACAGATTACCGCCGTTTGGCAGTATCGCCAATAGACAGGGAGTTGTGAAATTGTAAGACATTATTCTATTGTTGGTAGCCTGAGTAAATCTAAATCTTTTCAAGCTTTGCTTCAGTGGGTTAATTCCAGGACCTGTATTACAAGTGCAATTTGAATTACATTGCAAAGACCGAACTTACTTCACTTTAGCAGTCCTTTTTCTTAAGACTTATGAATTCCAGTTATTTCAAAATCCTGAAATGTTGGAATCTTTTGATACCTTTCTTATTATTTCCAAGGAAAGACGGGTAAAGTTTTTCACTGACTTTCCCTGCCAGCACCTCTTTATTTAGGTAAGTGTGTTTCTTTGACTCTCCCTTTATTTTGTGGTATCTCAGCTGCTGCTACACACAGTGTACATCCACAGTGGCTTTTTATTCTCCCAGTCCTAAACCTGAGATATTAAAATAGCAGAAGGAAAAAATGTTAGCAGAATCAGAAAATAATAAAAAGAAGATGAACCAAATAAATGTTCTGTGTATATTTAGGGCAACTGTAGAGACCTGCAAAAAACAAGAATGATTTCAGTTTGTCTCTACATATTTTGTCTGGGAATTTTAAAACAATCAACTGACTCTAACTAATTAAGTCTCAAAGCTTGATGCTGAACTACAAGAGACAGGCAGAGGACATCACCCATTTTGTTGGAGAATGAAGTGAGACGTGATTGCATGATTTGCTGGGTACAAAAGATTATTAAATATTGGATTTGTGAATAAAGATACATATTCCAGTTACAGTTTAACCATTAGGATTGATTTTTTACCAAATAATAACAAGAGCAGTGACAACAGAGAAAAAAGATTCTGCAATGAAGTGTCTTATAAAAGAATTTGTTTCATCAGTAGCTTGTTGTTAAAAGAAGCCTGTATTTGACAATCACACATATAAAATATTATTTAGAGTAAAAGGGATATTATTGACTACTGGCTTGAAACTATAGTTTTTCAGGTTATCAAGGTATTTATTATACATTCTCCACAATAGGAATACTGACTGAGTAATTGTTGCAGAAGGCAAAAAAATACAGGTTAATAATAGCAGTTCAAAAGATCAACAAATTTTTATAGAGAAACAGCTAAATGGGGCTGTGGTCCTGCAGTTGTTTGCAGTAATCAAGGACTTTCAATAGACAAATCCTTATTCAGTTTCTCACAACTGTATGGAACTGAATAATCAGACTGGAAATTGGGTACGTACTGTTCAGGTTTCAGCGTGGTTTCTGAGAGCTTCAGTTTTCTCCAGTGTAGCACTAGGATTTTTAAAATCTCAGAAAAATTCTATCCATGGATAGTAACTCTATGCTGTGATGATACATAATTCTGCATCTCTGTATTTCTCATGTTAACAAAACAAAAAGAACAGGAGACAGACAAGATCTGTTGCTAGAAATGTTTAGTCTTCCACAACTACCAATTGAAATTTTCTCCTCCTAAAATGTATTTGTGTTTTTCTTAATCCAGCTTTAAGAGATTGAAGTGATGGAGCTTCCTACATTTCCCTTCAGAGAGCATTGTGAAGTATAATACACACCACTGTTCAATATTTTTCATGACTTTCTGGTTATGTCTAGCTTTTTATGTGAATTCTATAAATCTGATATACAATCTCTTATTTGTAAGAACCCCTCATTACGCTGGAAAAATATGTGCTATTAATATTTCCAGCCAGTTACACTAGCCTCCCTTAATTATTATTACTGACATGTATTTTCAGCGATTTTAGAACAATTTAATGCTAGGAAAATGTGTCTGCAAAACAAAATTTTGGTAAAAAAATCTGAGGAGAGTATTTTTACCTTATTCTGTCTGGAGATGAATTTAAGATTTGGCTCAAGTTGAATTATAGGCACAAAGACCTTATGTGTGTGTTGTGTGCCCCTGTGGTATTGGGTCTGTTTTTCTGTGCTGTTGTCTTCAGGTTCTCAGATTTCTGTTAGAGTAATTTCTTGGTCATTTTGGGATATAATACAAACGGGTAATAATAGAGGAACCAAAGATTCAAATTATCTAAAATTTGGTTTATGTTGTGCAAAACCCATAATGTTTCATTATCTATAATTCTTATATGCACTGTGTTCCTTATTTATTTGCAAATTCACTTACTCCCCTACTCCCTTCTTGTTATATAACATGCTGTAAATCTCTCAGGGTGGTGCACTGCAGCCACTGAGGTACTGCAAGAAATGCCTTATGCAGGCTCTGAAGAAAGTATTGGAATTGGCTCATAATTACCTTTAAACACATATTATTAGATCTCCCTCTGATTACATGTAAACTGTCTCCTGTAACCATTTGAATCTGAAGCCGGAAGGGGAAGGCTGCCACATTCACTGTTTGCAGTGGGATTTAGATTTCCGAAAGACCTAATGTGTCCCAGATGTGGAAGGAAGGAGGCTCTGACTAGGACTGGTGAGTAGTGTCGCTGACAGCCACGTTACATCATACCTACCCGGAACTGGGGAATGTTCATCACACCGGACACCCTCACTGGGGGAAGGGAGAAAGAAATGGAAGGTTGTTCTGAGATTCAGGGTCCGCAATGCTGCACAAATGCTTAATGTCCATAAAATACATCCTGGAGACAGCAGCAAGCTATTTTCCCTCAACACAAAGTTTTTCAGAGGTTGTTTCAGAATCTGTTTTCCTCATTATGGTTTTAAATCTGTTGCTTTAGTTTGATCTTATTGCTTGACATTAATTCTTATTTTAACCTTCTCTCTGTTTTTTTTGAGGGTTTTGTTGGGTTTTTTTTTTCCCCCCCCCCCCAATTCAAGACATCTATCACTGCTGCACCTGAGTAAACGAGCAACCATTTCCCAGGAGAAGGCACAGACAGTTCTGCTTTCCCCCAAGCAGGGAGGAAAGAAACTTCAAAACCAGAATGAGTTAGACACCACTGCCAACACCTGGACACAACCCTTTGCTCTTGTAGTTATTGCATTCCACCCTGGATTTTTGAAACTTGATTTACACATAAGACTGTGAGAGAACAAGCTCTGTGAACTGCCCAAACCACCCTTTCTTTGGTCGGCTCCAGTCAGCACAGCAGTAGGTGGATGGGTTTGGAAGAGAGCGAGAAAGGACCTTTCCCTCGATTAGGTGGGCTTTGACTGTTGAGTTTTGTGTGTGAATGTCACTAACATTTCACAGCAGGTCATATGTGAGGCATGTTGTGGTGTAGCCTAGGCAAAAGAGAAGTATGGCTGGGAATGGGCACATTTGCCTCTGTCATAACTGCAGAACAGAAACATGTATGTGGATTCTTTTTATTTGGGAAACCAGAAGCAGAATGAATTTAGCATGACCACATATCTACATATCACCTTATAAATGTGCAGGAAGATACTCTTCCTAAACGGAGCTGTTGTAAGTTTTACTCGTTTGCTACTAGGCTTTCCTTTGCCAACATTGCCTCCATGCCAGCAAGACCTTTACCTGGCAGAATTTAATTCAGGGCCAGGATCTGGAAAAACAGGAGGCCAAATGGAATATCATCAGCTCTACATTTGCAAATTTGCCCAGTTTTGCTCAAATGACTTTCCTGCTTCCTAGTTTGTCTTTCCTTTAGCACAGAAAAAAAAAAAGATAAAAAAAAAATTTAGGCTGTCAGGGCTGTATTTCAGAGTCAGTCCCAGCAAAACCCTACAGAGGAAAAGTGGATGATCATAACCCATCAGGATCGTGTCCAGAATAAGAAAGGATAAACTAATTTTTCTAGCCCCTGTCAGGTTCCACAGTCAAATAAACATCACCTGACAGTCTCTGGAATCGAAGATAGAAGGTCACTAAGACCTGGAGTTATTAGTAAGGACACTGAACATTGTCCCATTGCCCTAGGGAGATTTTCAGTCTCTGAAACTGATGCCCTTCAGATGCCATGTCAAGGTCTGAAGCCTGACTGATTGGTGTCTAAAAATTAAGAGCAGATGCTGCTAGACACTATTTGCTATCTATCATCTCTTCAATAATCTTGCCCAGAAATGGGAGGTTTAGCAATCAGACAATAGTTGGCAAGAAAATTAATATCAGGAGAGGATTTATTGAGTAAGGACCCAATAAATGCATGCTTGAATGCTTCTTGCAGTCTGCCTTTTCTTAAGGAAAAATTACCAAGAGTAGGTATTTTCCCCTAATTTTCACCATTGGAAATATACTTCTCATCTGTTGAGTGCTTAAGAAATTTTCCTTAGAGTATCTAGGACCTCTAATTGAAACAGGGCAAAACTGATTTAATTGAATTATCTGGTATCTTTATTCCTTTTTGGTAGTTTTATAGTGACAAATCCAGACCCAGCATTCAAATATAATGACAGCTTTATGCAGCATGAAATAGTACAAGCTAAAACAGTTGGAGGTAATCTTGGCTAATCAGATAGACTAACATCCGTAATAGTTTACTGACTTTTTATGATTGCTTGATATTTGCAATGGTAAGTCCAGTCAGGACTGGAGTTTTATTGGAAGAACATGCTATCCAAATGCTGTGGTCCATGCCCTGCAAACTTGCTGTTCATTGTAAGGCCAATGTAATACTCAGTAGGAGAAAATGAATGTTAGATGTGCATAATGATAAAGAGGCCACATCCTTAATCTGATGCATCATTTGCAGAATTATTTACAATTTCTGGCTCAGTGAAGGAAAAAAAGAGAAGAAGGTACAGATAAATTTTGGAAGGTTGGACTTTGCATTTATTAGACTTGATGAAAAAGAGTTTTCTCTTTTTTTGTCAAAATTGTGACATCTTCTTTATGTGAGACAGCCAGAAGAAGTATTTTCTATTAGGTGTTTTGAGGACATTTTATTTGAATGTAATAACCCTGGTTAGAGATCCACCTACCAAATATAGCCCTTGATCATCCTTTGGGGGAAGGAAATGCAAAGTTTTTAAGTCTAATGCCAAGCAACTGAAGTCCTACAGACTTATTGAGACATACATTTAAAATCTGCAGTCTTAAATCATCCTGTTATTTAGATGAGAACCAACCATAACATTTGGATACACAGCAAAACAAGAACTCTAAATCTAAGTATCTTTGGGCTCATGTTTTTACCCATGTCCCTATATAACACAATTACAGGCTCAGCCCTACTGAGTTTTAAAGGGGCAAGAAGTATGGGGAGAACAGCTAAAAAGTAGCTTAAAGAAAGAGGACCTGTAAGTTACTTATCAGAAAGACTTTATGTCAAATTCTGTACTTTCTTTGTTTCAACAGTAGCAGTTTTTCTATTTCCTTTCTTCTGCTACTCTACATTAGGCATCCGAGCTTTGTTCTCTCTCATCCAAGTGAAATTGTATTTCTGGGAATGCCAATAAAGCATGTCTTCTCTAGGCAAAGAATTTTTTGGTCAGAATATCTATATTGGAGTTGAAAGACAAAAGCCCTGTTACTCTAATTTCTGTTCTGAATTCTGAAATGCTGTTACCATTTCTCAGTTCTCAGTTTTAAAAGGATATGTGCATCTTGACTTATTACTTAAGAAGCCCAATTAGTCCTCAAAAGAGTCTTTGCAGTGTCCCACTTAGTGTTCACCAAGAAGTAATGGCTCTTCTTGATGTTAGGTGGCCTTGCCTTTCCCTAATGTAAACCAAGCATAGTAAAGATGGATCCAGCCTGCACTGTCTTGGGTATGATGGGGGCTAACAAGAACAGACTTGCCTGTATAGTTACAAGAAAGAGTCCAAAAGAATAGACATTCGACAATGAAGTTGGAATCAAGACAACATATCACAAAATAAAATGGTGGAAGTTTTCATCAGTACAGGAGTAAAACAGCCTCTTGGCACAAAAAGAAAAGATGTAATTTGCTCAAATAGTGATCTGTTCATAGTTTCTCCTAAAGTGCCTCTTCAGTAGCTCAAGGCTGCAACCACTGCTTTACAAAATGCATTTGAAACAATGATATTAAATATATTTTTTGTATAATACATGATTCTGTTTTAAGCCTCCTGGGTAAAGAACAATGGTTCTTCAGCAGCTAAGGAGGGCTTGATTCTCACCCATTTTCACTTGTTACACGACTGCGTAACTTTGTAGATTTCATGTTTGTTCTTCTTTATTCATGCCCGTGTAAGGGCTTCATCCAAGGACTATTGTATCGTTGGAAAAATTTTGATTAACTTCCACAGGCTTTAGATAAGGGCATAAATGAAAGACGAACTCTCTGAATCATTGTGCTTCATTATTTCTATTACAATTACGGCCTTGATCATGCTGCTTCTGACATAGGGCATAAAAAGGACACATCCTCCAAACAATTATTCATATGAAAGCAATTTGCAGTAAGAGTATTTAAAAAATAATATCAGACCACAAATATTCCAGATCCATGTATTCATTCATCCATTAAATTAATTTCATTAAATTCATATGGGTGTGGATGAGGATTTTCCTTGGTTTTGTTCTACGCCTACTGAAACACTGGAGAGGCTTGGCTGACATTTCAAGCAAAATACCAAATATAGGATCATCTTACTTTATGTTGTATTCTGCCAAATTGCATTTGGATTTTAGAGTAGATATTTACTTTTTACAAGATGCACAGGGAATTAGAAGTATTTACTACTTATAGAAAGTGACTATGGCTGAAGACGTGCTAGTTGTCCGTGTATCTCATGCAATGTATATTGCAGTACATCATAAATTATGCCCTTCTTGGAGGAAAGGGCCTCTTTTAATCTTACAAACTAATGTACAAGACTCACAAAACCTTTCTATTATAACTAGTAGAGGAGCTGAGTCTACAAATCAATAATAAAAAGTGGATTTCTAGTGATAGTCAAATATAGTGGTGAAGAAGGAATTTTGTAGAATCTCCTAAGTATGCAGATTCCATAAGTTAAATGTCAAACAGCATAAATCCTCCCTGGGCCAGGGAACAAGGAAAAAAAAAGATTGTGTTTTTATTTTTCCTGTTGATTGTTTTGCTACCGTATGTATAAATGAATATGCTATCGTTTTCTAAGTATGCCATTGTAACACATTTTAATATTTAATTTTATACCATAAGTGAATAAAAAAGTTTTGATTTTGTATTTGAGCATGTATTGTAAGAAGAAAATTTATTGAAAAGTAAAATCACGGCTGCTTCTGCTAACATATATAAGCAGTTTGAGATGTATCTGTTGGAAGCCTGTGAACCAAGCAGAACTCAGCTGAGGAATGTGTGCCTGCCTCTGAAGGCTTTTCCCTCAACCCGGTCTGTGGTCTGCCTGCTCTTTGATGACAATCTATACTGGGACATCATTGTATTGTCTTCTAAGAGAATATATTTTTGTTTCATAACATGCTTATTGGTACAGAAGGAGCCAGTGAAAACATTACTTTATTCAGCAACAGAAGGGTACACCATTATGAGCCTGGCCAGTTCTGGCAACTAATATTTAGTCCCAAAGAACTGCCATTGGGGTTCCTGGGTTGTTAACGTTTGTGGACTGCTAGGTAGAAATCAGAAGTAAACTTTTATGAAAAAGCTAGCTGCAGCATTTGACAGTAGGTGAGCTTGTATACAGATTCTCTGAAGCTGCCAAATGGGAATACAAGTTTCTTCTGCGATGATAAATGCAGAGTGGACTCTGTTACGGCACGTTTGTGTTGCTGTGCAAATGTCTTGCAAGTTTTGAAGCCTTGCACTTCAGTTTTGTTAGCCTGTTGGAAGAAATCTCATTTAACTGGCATTTTTACATCTACATTAATTCTTTTAAAACACTGAAGTGAGTGTTTTACAGCTATGTAAAGAAACGCATTATCAAAGCATTAAGATATGATTAAACTGACATTTTCTTAAGAAAACGAAAGGAGCAGGAAAAAGCCATTCTAAAAGGACTGAGTGCTACATACTCCAGATATTATCTTCAGTGCTTACTCAGGGATCTTTAAAGAAGCTTATTACCAAGTACCCTAAGAAGACAAGTGTGGATGTGTACAGATCAGAGGAATGCAAGTTAATGCACCTGCCAGATTTTACTATCGTACAAAGCATGTCAATCAGCACTCAGACCTTGCGTTTAAAAATGTGTTCCCTCAGATTTTTTTCAGTGCTGTATCTCATATAGCTAGAATTTCCTAGTCAGTAGCCATCCAGTGTTGCAAATGTCACAAATTATGCTACTGAATATGCATCACTGAAATTAATGTGAATAGTCCTTCATTAGCCTCAGTAATGGCTTATAAAAATACTAGTGGATATGGTCGCTGTGGGTACATATATTTACGTTTTCCTGCTATTCTTGATAGGACAGAAAAATAATATTTGTAAAGTAAAAAACCCCAAACAGTTCTAAATATGTTTGCTTTAAGAAAAAGAAATTAAAATGCATAGTGAGTTGAACAGATTGGGCAGTTTATAACACATGAAAGTAAAGTTGTTTGAAGCACAGCTACTTGATAGCTACGTACAGTTCATATTCCACAGGGCCATTTCTAAAGTGATGCATCAGTTTCAGCTTGGTCTTCATTAGGAAAAATATGATCAGAAACCCCTCCTGAGAGCTGAGAGGTCACCAGCTGGAAACGCCTGTAGCAGAAGAGGGCCTGGTGTACCAGATCATCCCAGGATGGCTGCAGGCTGCTGAGATGCCGCAGCCGTGAAGAAGACAAATACAGAAGAGAACTTATGAGAGATAAAAGGTATTAGGGCTGTCACGCACTATGCTAATAAGGTCTCCTTTGTTGCTCTGTACAAAATTCTGGCACTGCTATCTAAAAAAAAATTAATCCAAAATTAATCCAAACTGGAAGAGGTGTAAAAAGGGCTACCAGTAGGGTGTGGGGAAAAGAAACTCTTTCAGAAGAGAAAAAGCTTCGTTTGCTTTGTCTGCAGTATTCAGGGAAGATATGACTACTGCCTATAAATGGGGTCAGAGAGAGGAGCCATACGGTCTAAAGGCCACTGCCTGCACAGGAACAAGCAGGTCTATAAGAGCAGATGGATGAAAAAGCTGGTGGCAGGGCAGCAGGGCCCTCAGGCCTAGGTTCCCCACCAAAACCAGGAGCCCGAACCTTAGCAGGTTCCGCGGTTACCTTCATGTGCTCACGCTCTCTCACTTGCAGCTCTCGCTTACTCAGAGTCAGGGGTGTTCAGACTGTGCAGAAGGGCTCAGCACCTTGCAAACCTGTCTCCATTCACAGTTTAAACTGGTTTCGGGATTTAGCCCAAATAATATTTTATTGAGTGAGAACTCAGTATTTACTGAGTTAGGATGTCAGGTTCTGGTGTTAGATGGAAGACATGTTATAAAGAAACTAAACATAAAGTGACTGAAGATATTCAAGTGACACTGTTGTACTGAAAATATAGTCATATAAATAAATGGGCTTTATCAGTTTGCTGGTACCTCCAGCAATGTTGACATTTGCATTCTGCTCTCCTACCTCTGTCAAACTTTATTTCTATTAAAATAATGAATTCTCATACTGATATTCGCCTCTTAGCATGAGGCATTTAGAACAAGTCAACGCATTTTCAGGGACGAATTTTGGAAGTCTATTAAGATACACAGATTTAAAAAGGAGAAATCTGTACCGATGTCATGTGTTACAGATTTCTCTTTTTATCAGTTCTCATAAAACATGTCCATATATGCTGTGTTTTCCAATAGGAGACTGAAGCACAAATCCTATTGGGATCACCAGCAGTGTCTGATGTCCAAAGGCAGATATTTTATTTAAATGATCTTATACTGCTCAGTAGGAAATACCATTTTCATTGTGTTTACAAACATGTTAGCATTCATTAAAATGTTTTTGTGCTGCCCGTAAGATATGTATTTTAAAAGGCATATTTCTGAAAAGCTTTAGAGAAGCAGAGTTTTTTAAGACTGATCATTTGACAGGTGTTACTTCACATTGAAGCTCCCATTGCAGAGGACTAGAAGCCAGGTGTTCAGAACAGCTTCAACACCAGAGAATGACTGGACCATAATGTACTTCAAAATAGCTGTTGCTTTACAACCTTGTGGCTACTTTTGAGGTTAGTGTAATGCTTATCTACCTGGGATATGACATACTGCCATGCAATCTAAGCCAGTGATTTCCTCAGTCAACCCCATGCTCTGCTTGTACCTATCAGTGTCTCAACACCATAATTTCCTTTTCATGAGTTCTGCATACATGACTTCAAATGCAAACAGCTACTGGCTAGTTTTGGCATCATCAGTTTTTGTAAAATATTCATTAAGTAAGTCCTTTGATAAAATCTAAATATGTCATTCTCTGAAGACTGTTCATCCTCCCCAGATTTTTTGGGGGGCAGAGACACACCTTGTAAAGACAGAAGAATGATCTTAAACACTCAAAAAAGGGAGAATCCCAGGCCCATCTTGAGACATTCTGGCCTATTCAAAATCTATTCTCTTCACTTTACCTGGCTTTTAATATAACCATCTCTTCACTAAGTGTTCACCAGCTGGGAAGTCAGGAGTGCAGGAGAATGTTGCTGCTGTAGTAGGTGTGGTAAAGGCAAGCAGGGAGTGACTAGGAAGAGAGGGGTGAGGCTCGTATTGTATGTGGGGACACCCCCCCCCAGATCGTAGGTTATTCACCTTCAGTCCCTCAGAAAACATCACTGATTATTGATTGATTGTATTGTGCTGATGCCTGCAGGCACTAATCACTGCTTTCAAGGAAGAGAGGACAGAGTTTACATGCTACAGGGGAACAGAGTGGTCATCTTGAAACAGCAAGGGACAGTGCAGAGCTGGGTAAGGAGGAACATCAAGGCAGCGCAAGGGGGTTCACATATAAGAAAAACAGGTCTTGGAAAAATTCAATACTTAAGAAAAAATACCTGTCTGAAATCTGACTGAGAATTGCCTTTCCTGGTATTTGAAATCAAATTACTTTGCTTAAGCAATGATCCAACTTTGCGTAACTTCAGTGGAGTGACATTTTCAGACTAATTTAGCCACAAAAAAAGAAACTTCCAAATAATATGCAGAAACTAGGGCTAATGTCACTGATGCATGTGTGCTTAAAGCTGATTTCCAAAATTAGAGCTAGCTGAAGAACAGATTTTGTGCCCAATTAAAAGGATATTTTTTGTTTCGGGACAAAATCCAATATTTTATAATTTTTGTAAAACAAAGTTAATTTTTTTTTTTAAATGAGGGGACCATTTTTTAAAATTTCACTAACAGCCATTTGAATCCTTTTTTTCAATAAATTGGAACTACTTTAGGTATCTTTAAAGCATATCTGTATTTTGAAATGTACATATATGTATAAATCATTACAAGTAAAGCATTCATACTGAAAAAGTCAAAACAGGATTCTTAAATATTTTTAAAGCATTTTTCACCAACTTTTTTTCATTAAATATTTTTAGTCAAACGAGCTTCTGATGCAGGAAAACTTTGTCATATTTCTTATGAACATTTCTGTCTTAATTTGAAAATTTCAGGCCTCAAAAATTGATCCAATTTTAATATATTCTCAAGACACTGCAGCTTCTACTTCAGAGAATTTAGGAAACCAACTTAAGTCACTGATAGGTCCATTTTCAAGAAGCGGGTAGCCAGTTCTTTGACACTACAATAACAGTCACTGAGGATTTCTCTATAGTAAAGAAATTTTGGGATGACATGCAATGTCTTTTCAGACCTACCCCAAAGCTGTTTGTTGAGGAAAGGAGGGAATGACGACAGGTAGGGAGCAGGGGGTGGGGTTCTTTTCTGTTCCGAATGTGATACCCCGATATAAGTTTTCGTATGCAGCCCAAAAAGCCAAAAGATTTGTAGCAGAGGCAGGAGGCTGCTTGTATAGCACTGCTGAAATATTTTTTAGAGCTGGAAAGGTCACTTGGTGTTCCTTCTCTTCAGGTGCATGAAGGATTGTTAGAGCAGATATGTCTCTCAGTCTGTAATTGTGGTCCTTTAATCCTTCTGGCAGAAATGGTACAATTTATTAGCAAAATTACTACCACCAGCATTGTCTCCATATGGAGAATTTCCACAAGGATTGATTGTTTCCATGGTGCAGTACAAAAAGTACTTATTACTATCTCCTGTGACTTTGCCTGAAATTAGGGGTCTTGCAGAATGTTTCAATGAAGGGA
This sequence comes from Haliaeetus leucocephalus, assembly GCF_000737465.1. NCBI lineage: Eukaryota > Metazoa > Chordata > Aves > Accipitriformes > Accipitridae > Haliaeetus > Haliaeetus leucocephalus. The sequence goes on along the minus strand of NW_010972991.1, from coordinate 15,949,169 downwards.
AAATAATTACAGAATTTGGGTATTTTTTTCTTACAATCATGCCTAATTGTAAAGAATATTAACTTCCATACACCTGCCTCATATGGGAGGTCAGATGACATTACCAACATGTTTCTTTCTAACATTACGGCCTGGGAATGCATGAATTAGCCACCAAATTAAAATAGCTTTAGATTTAGAAGGATGCTGAAAAGATTTCAATACTTAATTTACTTTGAAAATTAATATTTAATTTCAGTCAATAATTATTGTTCTATAGTATTTCCATTACAACATGCAATGCCTTGAATCCAATCAATCTTACTGGTATATACATTTGAAGAGACCTCTGGTCTCAGGTGTAAGATGGATTTCTTAGTACCTGGCAAAGTGTGTATGTACTATTTTCTGCTTGGATAGTGCATGTTTTGAGAATGATTGTTCTGTTGAGTACCTTAAATGTACACCATAGTTTCTTACTTTAGGTATATAAAATTGATAGGCAAACTTTCAAACACAAATACCCTTTCTGACAAATTTTCTATGATGATTAATGAAGTTATATGCTATATCTTCCTTTTTTATTATCCTTCAAGCTTCCTGGGCTAAAACATACGACCTTGAGATACTTTTAAGTGAAAGAGGTGTTTCCAACTGTCAGAGATGACCAGCTCTACCAAGACCTCATACCATCCAGCAATTACTCTATAGCATACTGAAAGGTTATGATTATATCCTGGAGATGCTAAAGTTTTTTTATCCATTAGGACAAATGGACAGCTTTGTATGAAATACACTTTTTAGATCACAAATCAACTGGAAAACAGCTTGAGCAACTGTTAGTACTTGACCCTCTGTTGGACAATGTTCCTTTGAATGATTTCCTCAAATCCATAATTTTCTCTACTTTCTTTAAATAATTCTATTTTTTGAAAGGGCTAATTAATGTGCATGAATAACAATGAATATTCATGACTAAGGAGAAAGCTGCATCACCCTTGTTGATTATTTCACACTAGCAAAAAGGGGTTGTTTTTTTTAATAGTATAACCATGAGATACTGGGAGTTTCCAATTTTGGGTCAGTGGTGGTATGCAGAATCAGAGGCAACCACTGTTACAAGAAGACTGTGAACCTGATTGTGTGCTCCTTGTTGGCAAGTAATTACTCCTAAAAGTAGTTCCAGTTGGATCACCACAGCTGTGGGTATGCAGTGTTCCTCAAAGTAAATTCAGTCTACTCGTACAACAGAATTTATGCGTAAGCCTGTTTGGTGAACCCATTTAACTTCTTCTTGAAGCAATTTAAGAATTAAATTATTTCATGTTGACAGATTCTTCCAAAATCTTAAATTATTGTACCCTTTTACCACCAAGATCTACTCATTATTTACTGGCAAAATTCCAGAATTTTTAGAGTAAGCTCTGTAATCCAACTTTTACACAAAACTTTCATCATACCTCTAATTCTAAACTCCTTGAAGATAGAAAAACCTTTATACATCTTCCCACTGGTCCAAGATAATAAAGATTTAGTCATAATTTGTTTAGATACGGCTACAAATGAAATACTTATTATTTTATTTGGCCCTCATATCATTCATTCATGAAGTAATTGCCAACATTCCTCTGTACAAGTAAAAGTTTTCTTGATCTTCCTCACATCAAATTTTATTCTTAGCAAGTGGAAAACTTCTTCCTGATTGAATTCTTTACCAGAAACCTAAAGAAGCTTGTATATTAAAACAAAATAACCATGATCCAAAGCAACCATCCCACAACAATTCCATTTTCGCTCTAGAGAGAGTCAACCCATATAGAAAATATAAGTTTAATGTACAACTTGAATAATATTAGGATGTAGGAGATAGAAGAAATTTAGATAAATGTGATTATATTTTATTTTCACTGTGTGTAGAGAATAAAAATGGATATGCTGTAACGTGTTGCATAACATTTTACAAGCCCTAACTAATCTTTGAAACAACACTGATTTATGTACACAGTAACTATTTGCATCCTTCTACTTAGCAGAGAATTAAAAAAGAGATTAAGACCAAGGTTCAGGATGAAGTTGCCTAAAGCTAAGTATTTGATTTTGGCTTTAGAACTCTAAATAAAAATGGCCTAGTTTTTAGAGCTGCTGAGCACAAATACCTCCAAATCAATCTTGTGATAGCTATAGCTCTTACACAATGAGGAACCTGTCCATTCTTTGAAGTGCATGACATGGGTTCAAGTGTGTGGTTGATGTGCTTAATTTTGAAAATGTTGGCCTAATGAGCTTGCCCCCAGACAGGCTAAGCAGTTAATCAAAGAGAGAAGGAATCCCACCAGAGGGACAGCGAGCTCCTGCTCCCGTACAGCAGGCAGAAAAACTCAGTGGGGCAGGGCAGCAGCAAGAGCAGCAATTAATGGGGTTGCTCTTGCCTCTGCAATATCCACTGGATCTTAATGGACACCTGCATGACACTATACAATAACACATAGTAAGCCCATCTAGCAGCTGGGAAATACCCCTGGCATTAGGAGGGATGATCTTCAGCAGCATCTATATTGCTTCTGAGTCCCAAAGCATTACCTTTTCACAGCATCTTTCTTTGCCGTGTGGGTACACACCCCAGCTCATACTTAACACAGGTGCCTCTAGGATGAACACTGTTGTGCCATGGGTCTACTCTGGGTTTATTTGTTCTGCTGAGTTGAACATATTTAAAGATATCCCTTTTCCCTTTGATTTTCTCTACGTAACATCAGTCTATTTCACTTTTGTGAGCTCTTTTCCACATGCCAGTCATGATTCCAACTGCAGTTTGAAGAAATTTATCACACATATGCGTATGAATAAATATTCATAGGTAATGCTCCCCTTATTCAACAGACTCTTTGCTTTTACCATATCCAGTTGTCATTCTGGTGAGGCAGAATCTAGGTAATGCATCAATATTTTGCACATCTGACTTCTTCAGCAGAACTATAATTTACTCTTCTTTAGCCATTTCCAGTGGCTACTCTAAAAATACAAGCAGGTGCAAGACAACATTGTGTTTCCCCTGCTTCATGGAACACCCTTAATTTGTTGCAAAGCCTCCAAGTATGTAGAGGCTTCATTTAGGTTTCATTTTCTAAATTGATCTTGTTTTACACTGCAGAATGATCTTGCTTTGCTGTGTCATTGTAATCATATGTGCATTAATAAGCACAAAATCAGGCACAAGGATGGATTTGAACAGCAAACATACTATTTCAACTTGATAATGGTAGGGATGTTCCTACACACATCAGGCACTAAATTGGTTCCAGTGAGAGCTGGAAGGTTTTAATACCACATAAAAGTTAAGCAGAGATTGGCTTTTTTCAGCCTGTCCCAAAGACACTTTTCATTTCTGAAGACTGCCATCCTCTGCCCTGCTGGAACAGAGGCAAATGAAGAGGGACTTCTGACATGCCAAATGCTACCAGCCCCATGTCTCAGTTACCTCTGGCAATTGGCCTCTTTTGTCTTCATCTGAGGGAGACTGCAGTAGCAACATGCTCAGTATTTCCATGTCTCCTTCTAACATGAACTTCCTATTCATTTAATCCTGACTGCTCCTTCCCTTGTGATCCTTGCCAAATAGACCCAAAAGGGGAAAACAATCTTCCCAAACTCTAGACCATGTCATTTGTCATGATCATCATGTCCAGGGAGCTCAGCTCTGCAGAGACGGGGGTCAGACCAGTAATGGAAGAAAGATTCTGGATGCCCAGGTAGGAACGGAAGACACCAAGAGGATCAGTCTGCTTCTTGTGGAAGGACTTAGGAAAGTGATAAGCTAAATCCTAAATCTCCAAAGTCCGCATGACACAGACTAAGCACTGGTTTTGACTGTATACTGAAGTAGTCCTGCAGTTTAGGTACTGCTAGGCAATACTAGACATTGGGGCTCTCTGTCTTTGACACTGCATTTCATTGTGACCCAGGCAAAGGTATTTGGCCTTTGTTTCCTTGGGAGTAAGGGGATGATGCTGCCTCTTCACCTCACGCGTGTGTGAGTCTCCATACTGAGGGGCAGGGCCATGTAGACAAGTGATGTTCAAAAATTGCCCAGGGTATTCCTGGGGCTGGGTATTTTAACAAACCCCACACAAACAGGGTTGTGACTCACAGCTGTCACTTGAGGGGTCAGGAGAGTTTTCTCTGGCTCCGTCTTGTTGTAATTTAATAATAATAATAACAGCAGTTAACAATTCTCTCCTACTTTACAGTCTGCAGAACACAATATAAATATTAACTAATTAGCCCACCCCAATCAGGACAATGATTGCCACATGTTTGCCCAGAAACATACAATGAGGCTGGGATATTCACACAAACCTGAGGGAGTTCCCTGCCCAAATCACACTGCGTGTCATGGGGAGGTGGACGCTAACTCCCTGAGGTACCCTTGAAAAACCCAGCTTTAATAGATCATGTCTACAGTCAATTTAGCATACAATTAAGCATTTGCACAAAGCAAATAGCACCAGAACTGTTGAAAATGTAATCCTGCCCCCTTGTTAAAACACGCTCGGCTGTTTGGCATTATGCAGAATGACTGTCACCGCAGCGCTTTGAAGTCACTATCGCTAATGCAAACATGCGCAGGTACAAATAATTCAGCAGCAGAACACTGATGCTCCCCAAGTTTCTTACGCCATGTATGATCCTGAAATCTCCAGGATCATATTTTAGTCTATTTATTCTCCACACAAAAGGTACTTTACAAAATCTGCTAAATAGCTGGGCCTACTTACTGTGTCCCAGGAATATGCCCTGCACATGTCTCATCAGACACATCTGTTACTCCAGCTCTCGGCTTCTCTGTTCTCTTTCACCAGCAGCTGGTCTCTGAATGGATGTCGGAGACTGATCTCTTTGCTTTGCTTAGGCTGCGGGATTGTTTCTCTTTTGGTCTGCAGAGATCTGTCAATATTAGCTTAAATGCAGGTTCTTTTTTCTTGTGAAAAGAAAAGATAATAGTTCTTCCTCCTGATGGTGGCTTAGAGCACTTCAGATTATCCCTTGTTATTTCTTTGCAAGAAGAAATGTATATTCTCTTTTCATAAGAATTATACCAGTTAACAATCCTCCAGCCCAAACTTTGTCCCATGAAGAACTAACATCAATAGGAGTTAGCAATATCCGCTACGGGTAGAATTAGGATTCTCACAGAAATCTTTAGGTTCAAATAAGACAATCTTCACTGGTGTAACCATAGCAGTTCTCATGTCCTACATAGTACTTTTTAAGGATATCTTGGTCAAACATAGCTTTCAAAGTAAAACATTTTTTTTTCTGACTCTAGGCCATGTGCTTTTTCTATCTATATGTCTCTGTTCTACAGAGCACCAAATTTTTATTGGATGTCAGGAGTTCTGGAGGATATATCAGCCTGGTTATTTATTTGTTCTTGTTTCAGTCTTGTTTTCCAGATTATTTCCCAAATTCTAATTTAACAGTTTAGGAAAAAAAAAAAAAGCTCAATACAATTATTAATGATTGTGTGCTGCCTTTGTACATTTATTAGTTATTTGTATAATTAGTTTTCGGTTTCTAGTATTCTCCTTGGCTAACTTTACATGCCTAATATGCATGCCTAAATCAGGAGGCTGGTTTTTCTCAGCTTCCAATATAGCTTATGAAGACAGAGTGTCTCCTCCAGAGGAAACTTTAGGCTGCCTAAGTTAATTTCCTGCCTGAAATGTTTGTTAGAACCAAAGACTTCCAATTTAGGCACCTAAAGTACCTAAGGTTTGGTGCTGGGAGAGCATTTTCCTTCTTTGTGGTTTTCTGCTTCTCTAATGGCAGTGGGTGACATACCCCCTTGCCTAGGCAACGTACCCTACCTATGCAGACAGGGAAAGACCCTCCACATGATGTACCCTGCCGTTTGGGTTTGCTTCTGACCAGAAGTTGCTAACGGGCTAGAAACAATGTGCTGAAGTAGGGCCAACACACCGCGGGGCTCTGAATCACTGACTTGCAGCCAGTGAGCTGGGCTAGGACCTTGCCAGGGAATCTGGTTTCCAGTATGACCAGTGGAAAGGAGGTAACACATATGATTCCCTTTTTTAACACCACATTTATTAATCTGTACTTGGCCAAATTATGAGATTTTTCAGGCTTGAAGAAGCACTTGCTATACAGATTAATATTTCTGTGGCAGTTTTGAGGGCTAATGATGAAGCATCACTCAATACATGCGATTCGGCAAGTGGAGGTGGTGGACTTGTTCTAGAGCACCAATTTTGTTTATCTTAAGGAAAATACATTTAATCTGGGAGAGAGTTGAAATTGGTATATGATACACTGCTGATGAAACTCAGTATTAAGTTTTAATGCAAGTAGGTCACACTGCCAGGGAGAATGGGATAAATATCCATAAAATAAACAGCACTAAGACTTGGCTGAAATGTCAAAAGAGCATGATTGTGAGCAATTAACAGCTTCATCCTTGTTCGCTTTACATATCTTCCAGTTTACAGGACCAGTTGTCCAGTGTGGGAGTAAGAAGCTGTTCACTGGGCTGCAGTAACAACTATAGTAGCAATGGGGAGAAAATAGGCAGCAGGGTCAACTTTTCTTCAAAAAGAGATAGTATAATTAGAATGAATTATAAGTCTTGTAAACTGGCTGAAGATTTTGCCTGTCATCAGTGTTTTCTCCTTGATCTATCATTCACATTACAGAGCTATGGCGATGGTAAAAATTTCTATTTTCTTTTTTTGAAATGGAGGATTATTCTAATTTTAGCATGTGAATATCCCAAATACTGTCCTTATCCTATCATCTAAGTATGTTATATAGTAGGCTGTAGCCTGCCTCTTTGATGCAGATTGTACAGTAAGCATTAACAAATGTGTTAAATCTTTACTCCATATGCCAGAAAAGTGAAGACAACTTTCTACATTTGAAAGGTACCATAAAGCACCTGGTTGTAAAGAATCTATAGGGACACTGTGTGCTTAGGCCATTCTGAAAGCTGAATGCCAGATAGCAATGAACACTCCCTTCCCTCAATGAAGATCTGTAGCAAAAAACAGATATGCACATGTACAGTACTGTTAAAATGAATAGTTCCCAAAATGTAAGTGCATTTAATTATGGAGTATATATGTGTTACAGGATCACATTCAGATACATGTGCCTTCCACAATGAAAACTGGATTTGCAATTTTCATTTTCCCTAACTATAAATATTTGTATACCACTTAATTTAAAGATTATACTGACAGATAGCGTTTTCGATTAATATGCTGTATTTTACACCGTTTACATTCCATTTCAATATGCTTGCCTTCTATAAAATGTATTTCAAGACTCCCTAAAAAAAGAGAAAATAGGCACACTTTAAGCAGTTTACAAGAGACAGATCATTATCTCCTACAAAGGAAAGGAAACAGGAAAGCTGTAAATAATAAGTTCTGAATAGGAATGACATAAACAGCCTAATCAATGTCTTCCAGAACTGGCAAGTGACACCTCTTTGTTTTTTGCAAATAAAAACCTTCTTAACATCACAATATAAACCATTATCTCTGCAGGCAAGGTATATTTAGAAATGTACAAAATGTACATTTCCTGCCAGCCACCAGATCAGTAGGTGGAGATCTAAAGTCATGCAAATATTACAGTAAATGCAGGCAACCAATTTCTAATTATTCCATATCAGCAGATTTGTGAGGAATATAATTTATTAAAAAAGAACAGTTTATGATCAGCAGACCTTAGTTATGACTGTTTAGGAATTCAGTGCATTTTGATCTAATCACAAAATCAAAATATTCATGAAACACAATGATATCTCCCCAAAGCAGCCGGGCAGCCATTAATTTTGAAATTCGGGTAATTTATTAACACTTATCTGTAGCTGTAAAAGCTTACCTCTGTGTTTGTAATACGGGTAAAAGTGAAAGCAGTTTTAAAACTGATTCCTAATGATTTATAATGGTTTGCTGTAATTTGAGCCAGAAATTCAATTAAAATGTATGTCTAGTTTTGTTTCAAGATCTTTAGTTAAAAATTCTATTAAAATTCTATTTCCTTCTTGCATTAAATGTATCTGTTATCTGCATATATGAGAAATATAAGAAAATTCTATCATTTATTCCCCAGACTCCACAAATGCCTTTAAAAGCATTCATTTTTATTTCATAATTCTGCCAAGGTACTATTTAGAATTTATATACAGTAGAGGAGGAATAAGTGTGCATGCTATGTTCTTTTGAAGAAAACCAGCTCTCTACTGAGTGCTCATGCAAATATTCAAGTGACATTTATCAGTTCATCAAAGAAAGGAAAAACAAATAACACTGAATTATCAGATGTTTTAAAAGCTTAATTACAATACCTACGGTATAGCTTCTTTCTATATATTTCCCATTATAAATCCCTCTTGTAAAGGATATGTAACTTCACTACCAAAATTCCCTTCTGAGATAACACTTCACATATTTATTTATAAATAATGAGAAGTAAAACTGGCCACTCTCTTGCTTATTTACGGGGGAACAAAAAAAAGACACAACTCGTTGCTGATGTTGGTGGAGTCACTCCCAGGTAAACCAGTAGTGAAAGAGTGAGTATTACTCACTTTCCCTCTGTGATGGCCTTATCTCAGAATACTTCACTACTTGTAAAGGGGAAGGACTGACTTTAGAGATGAGCACATCTGTTAATGTTGATGAGAGTGATGTGGCCAGTCCCAATTCTCTGTGTTGGGAACTGATCTTTTGTAATATGGTTAATCAGTAGCTTCTAGATAAAGAGAAAAATATTCAGGCACCCAAAGAAATGTTACCTTGTGAAAAATACTTCCTATTTTCAAATTCAGTTATTCAGCATTCACCGTACTCCAGTATAATTGACTTGGAGTAGTGGTGAATCAGGACCATGTAACAGCAAACTCAGGATGCAGTTCAGTAGACTAAGTGGCACTGAGAAGGCACTGAGGGCTTTCTTCTTTCTTCTCATTGATCTGGTTCAGTAGCAGCTACTGACCCTGTGAAAGTGAGTTTTACAGAAGACTGGGACTCTTCATAGTCTCTGCAGTAAAGATAAAGCCGGGAAGAAGAAGGGGTAGACCTCTCAGTGTGGGATAATTACTGCATTGGATTTACAGGAGAAATCATCCACTAAATTATTTCATCGGCTTTAAGACTCAAGTGTTTCTGACTAGACAGTAGGGGATCTCTGCAACTGAGGAGCTTCCAAAAAGAAAGCATTTCATAGGAACAAGGAATGTTTGCTCTGGGACATACTGATTAACAGAGACAGAGAGGCAGCTCATCAGAAGAAATTGCATGATGCAAGCTTTCACAAGAAGAAGAGCAAACGATTAACTTTTCTGTCCACTGTTGATCAAGTGGTAAAGTTAAGGAGGGAGTATTCATTCGTTGTGTTTTACCCAGAAGCAAAAAATCAACAGCCAGTTGGCACTGGATGTTGAGAATAGATGGGCAGGGTTTCTGTGAATCTTCATTCCCTAAGTAATCTTCATTCCCCAGTATATGGAACATACCATTGTCACGTTTCTGTCCTTTCAGACCATTGCACTGACAGTCAATGGTTTCTGCCAGATGAGATGAAGAAGACTCTCCATAAGGTGTGGCTGTTCCAGAGATGGTATTTTGGACACACCTGAGTATGTCTGCCATTCTCTCCTGTGGAGGGCAGTGGTACTCTTAAATAGTACCTCCAGCCTTTAATAGTGTAATTAATGATCTTGAGATGAAGCAGCAGCCAGCATGTTAACAATATTATTGTATACAAAGCTGGCTGAGAGATACTGCAAGAAACAAGAAATGATACAAAGGATCATAGAGAGGTTAGAAACGTGGGCAAGGCAATAACAAAATTACTTTATCTTTTGAACAAAATATGTAATTTTCTACTTGTTTCACACTTGCAGTAACAGATCACAACAGACAACAGACAACAACAGACTTAAGGAGTGGGTGCAACTTGGAGAAACCTGCTATACCAAGAGATATTTAGGGGTGAGAGAACAAGAGACCTTAGAGTGAAAGAACAAGAGATATCGGAGTGATAGCATTAGAGACCTTATGGTTATAGAATAAGAGATGTAGGAGTGCTAGAAGAAAGCAAACTGGATGATAAGTGAAATGCACATAGGCATATGGGACCTAGGATACAGAAAAGACTCTAGAAGCACTAAATGAAAAGGAAGAGTTCCTAGAGCTGAGTATGTGCATTTCAGCTTCTGGTGGGTGAACAAAGCTTTTACTGTTTTACTGGGTAAAGTCAAAATGCTAATAAATAATTTAGGGTTGAAGAACAATTATAATTATTGGGATGAAGAAATCCAAATGTGAGTAATTTGAAGGGACTGCGAAGAAAATCCTGACTCCCAAACTTGGGGTAGTTAGAAAGCATTTACAAAGGACCTTGGCAGAACTACTTAAGATATTCAAAATCAGCTAGGGCAAAACATTTATTTTATTAATATCTAGAGGGAAAATTTGGCTCAAGGGCTTATTTTGGCTCTTACCTCTATTATTCTTTTAAGAAAATTGTCTGCATCTCATTGGTGAGAGCACTGCCTCTGCCTGTGCTGGGGTTATCATCTCCCGGCTTGTCTTCCTTCTTGGAGCAGCCTCATGCTTGGTGCTCCCTGACACCAAATCCCATTGAAACTATCATCAGGAGTATCTTCACTGGACTTCCATTTAGAGGCATGTTGTGGTTTAACCCCAGCCAGCAACTAAGCACCACGCAGCTGCTCACTCACTCCCCCCCCCCCCCCCAGGGGGGGGGGGGACAAATTGGGGAAAAAA